>NC_133620.1:459204207-459359207 GCF_048593235.1 Sminthopsis crassicaudata
ATTTTTAAGATATGATTTTTGATAGTTCTTTTCCCCCAAATATATGCATAGATAGTTTTCATCATTCACCTTTGCAAAACCTTGTGTTCCAAATTTTTCTCCTTCTCTTCTTCTTTCCCCTCCCCAAGACAATGAGCAATCCAATATAGGTTAAACGTGAGCAAATCTTCTAAAAATATTTCCATGTTCGTCATGCTGTGCAAGAAAAATCAGATCAAAAGGGAAAAATCAGAAAGAAAAAAAAGTAAGCAACAACAACAAAAAATGAAAATTCTATGCTTTGATGTACATTCAGTCTCTGTAGCTCTGTCTCTAGATGTGAATGGCACTTTCTATCCCAAATCTATGCCTCGAATCACCTGATTGTTGAAAAGTCCATCACAATTGATCATCACACAATCTTGTTGCCATGTACAGTGATCTCTGGTTCTGCTCATTTCACTTAACATTAGTTCCTGTGAGTCTTTCCAGGCCTCTCTGTATTCATCCTACTGGTCATTTCTTACAGAACAATAATATTCCATAACATTCATATACCATAACTTATTCAGCCATTCTCCAATCGATGGGCATCCACTCAGTTTCCAATTCCCTGCCACTAGAAAAAGCGCTACAAACATTTTTGCACACGTAGTTCTTTTCCCTCTTTTCTGATCTCTTTGGGACAGTAGAAACACTCCTATATCAAAACCCTTTCTCAGACCTTCCCCTGTTTATTCCAGCTTTTAAACCAGAAAGTTCCTCAAAGGTCACCTTGTTCGAGCATCTTATTTTAGACAAGGACATTGGAGCCCAGAAAGATGAAATGGCTCCCCATGTCACACAGATAGTAAGTGGCAGACGCTGCATTTGAATCCAGATCCAAGGATTCCAGCCCTATAATCTCAAATCTTTAAGCATTATGCTTAAAATGCTGGACCTGAAGTTAGAAGAACCTGAGTTCAGATTCAACTGCAGACACTTACTAGGTATAAGATCCTGGACTAGTCGCCTAATCCCTCTCTGCCTCAGTTTCCTAAACTGAAAAAATGGGGATAATAACAGCATCTACCTCTCAAGATTGCTGTGAGGATCAAATGAGATAATTTTGATAAAAGTGTTTAGTGCAGTGTCCAACACATAATAAGTATTTAATAAAAATTTAATTTCTTTTCCTTCCTTTCCCTCTTTCTCCTGTACTACTTTTTCTTCTTACGAGGGAACTAGAACAGATATTCATTACTGAAGGAAATGACATTCTCAAAATCATCCATCCTTCTGGACACAAAGCTTGGCTAAAACTCAGTGACTGCCCACCCCCCCACACTTTTTGGGGATGGGAAGGTTCCTGAGTTTTAAAGTCCTAAACACTATGAAACAGTCCCCAGGGAAGTATGTGCACCTGGACAAGAGATGGGGGGAGGTCTGAGTTCTCAACCCCATCTGTATCTATCCCTGCCCCCATGAATCGACTTTCCTTCCTAGTTACCAGATGTTCCCTAATGCTCATCACTTGGCAAAACTGTGCCCACTTTGTCCCACCCTTGACCCTCTAATCACAACCCTTTGTGGATAGATTTACAGCATAATCTGACCAGGTGGGGGATGAAAGGGGGAGGTGGGAGAATTGTGTTTTTGATTTCCTGTCTCCTTGACTCATCCAAATGATGTTTGCAAAGAGAACTTCTAGATCCAAGGAGCCAGAACCCTCCATTTTCATATCTTGTAAAAAGCTTCATTTTTATGGTCCAAAGAAGGGATGTGTTTATTTGATTTGAGAGACAACAGCAACAAATGCCATCCTGGGACCCCAGGGCTGGGCGAAGGGAAAGGAGGAGCCGTCTCTGAAGGGCCCTTGGGCCTGATGCTCTTAGAGTGTCAGATGCTGACACTCACTTAGGGGACTTTCAAAGCCACTCAGAAGGAAAAATGAAGTTTAAGCAATGTCAGACCTTTCAGAGAAAAATCAATAATAATGCCCAGAAGTCTTGATTGAGACCAGATCAGAAGTCTGAGGACAGGTTTTCAAACAGAGCTCACGGGGGAGGGTGCCGGCTTCTGGTTTCATCCCAGGGCCAAAAGCAGCCCCAGAGTTGGGCTCCAACCAAAGACACAGCAGATCCCAACACTTGGGCAATATATCCCAAAGAGCACAAAGAGGTGATGGGCCCTCTCATTTACCAGTATTGTAAGCCAAGTGAAGTATATCAATCAGGTATCAATTTTTTTTAAGTAATATGTGCCTGACCCTATAGAAGAATGCAGATTTGGAGTCAAATCCATACCCTGCTAATTAATTACCCAAGTGACCTTGGACAATGACCACCCTCCCAGGCCTCAGTTCTGTATTTGTAAAATGAAGTGGTTGGATTCCATGACCTAATGAGACACACAGTTAGTGTCAGGAAGACCTGGTTACTAGCATAGGTAAGTAAGTCAATTGACTTCTCTGTACCTCAGTTTCCCCATCTGTAAATCGGGGGAAATAAAAGCTCCTACCCTATATAATAACATATTTAAATACTTTGCAAACTTTGAAGCACTATACAGATTATTATGACTGTTATTATTATTACTATTATTCTATAAGACTTCATTCTGCTTTAAAATCCTCCTTTCTTCCAAAGACTCTTTTTATTTGCTTCCTAGTCCTGATAAATTAATAGTATCATAGGGAATACATCAGGGTAGCTGGGGGCAGGAAGACTCACCTTTCTGAGATAAAATCTCAGACACTTATCCTGGGCAAGACACTTTACCCTATTTACCTCAGTTGCCTCATCTGTAAAATGAGCTGGAGAAGGAAATGGCAAACAACTCTGTATCTTTGCCAAGAAAATCCCAAATGGTTCACAAAGAGTCAGACACAACTGAAAAACGACTGAACAACAATTGGGATACAAGGCAATTATCATCATAATTGTCATTTGTTGTCAGTCTCACTTCCTGCAGTGGATCCTCTAGTCAAGTCAAATCAAGTTAAAACACACTTTTTAAGCGCTGGGCTAAGTGCTGGAATATAAATCCGAACAAAAAGACAATTTCTCCCTCTAGGAACTTACCTTCCCATGGAGGAATATGACTGAGTGGTGGGTGAGGAGATACCTGAGTGGGCACATTTTGGCAGAGTCCAGCAAATGAAAGAGGGATGTTCTGGGTCAGTCCTTAAAATGGAGACTCCAGAAGGAACTCACCAGTAGGCAAAGGGGCCATCGAGGCAGAGGATGCTACAAAGTCCCCAGGGTGAATGTCTCCTCACATGCTGACTTAGGGCCACACACTTAAGTCTGGGGGCTTCTGGCTCGATGGTGGAATCCAGTTCAGTTCAATGGGCTCATTTTCCTGAAAGTTTCCTGAGAATAAAGGAAGCACAGTTTGGACCCACAGGTCTGATACTTTAAAATACTTTAAAAGTATTTAAGGGCACAGATTTTGGCTTGGAGTGGTGAGGCAAGCTCTTGGGTTTTCTCACCAAGTTCTGAGGATAAAAATCCAAGCAACAGGAAGTTTAAAAATCATAGATTTAAAATGGGAATTTAAAATGGATTGTTGAGGGAAACTGAGGCATGAAGTTCCATGCTAGTTAAGTATCTCAGGTAGAATTTTAACTCAGATCTTTAAAACGCCCAGTTTAGCATCCTATTTACTATCCACATCAAGCTGTCGGTCTGAATTCCAGAATTAAAAACGAGGCTCTGACCTGACGGAATAAGGAGTCTGGGAATAAAAAACAAAACAAAACAAAACATAACACAATGCATCCGGACCCAAGTGCATCTCCTCAGGTAGCTAAAATGGAAGTTTTTCTGTTAATGCTTGGAGTGCTGGAGCCCAGGGCCCAGAACTGAAAATCCGATGGCTGGCAGCCCAGTGGCTAAGTGAGCGTGACTCTGGGTGATTAGGTTCCGGGAGGCCCAGGCTTCTTTCGCCTGCACAGAGCCAGGAGGACAGACCCCAATCCCCCAATCCGCAGCTTCCTGACTTCCTGACACAGAGCTTGAGATTGCTCAAGCTCGGCCTTCTGCCTGCCAGAGGACTGTGTTCTCTCCACGCTGCCAAGGTCAACAAGAACCCGAGTTATCTGTGGGGCCGGGGCTGTCTGCACAAGCCGGGGGCCCCCAGGGATCCTTTGATTGGTGGAACCACATTTCCCCAAACTTCCCCAAGCTTTGAGGTGATGAACATTTGCTTGGCTGGCAGCACGATTCTGTTTCCTCCCTCATTCTCCAAACCCTCCAAAATTTCTCCTACTTGACAGGCGGCCCTTGGAGGATCAATCATTTTGGCTCACTTAGACGGGCTAACTTGTTTCCAGCTTAAATGTCTCCACTCTCTTCTGGCTGCTGCTTCAAGAAATGGATTTTTATTTAATTGCAGGCACCGAATTAAACTGGCACTTTATCTGTGTTCGGCCTGGTGAAGAGAGAGCAAATCTCAGAAGTCTTGAGTTCAAATCCTGTCTTCAACACAGATTGCCTAAGTGAATCATCTCACCTTTTCACAATTAATTTTCTGAGATTGTAAATAGTAGAGAAGGTGTCACCTGCATCAGGGAAGGGACTTTTTTCAATGGAAGCTCCATACCTATATGAAATCACAAAGGAGTTAAATCTCTGTAAGACTGAGTCTAGGGCCCCAGCAAAAGGTGTTCCAGTTTACCAGGAGCAGGAAAAGGGAAAGGAGCTATGGTAGGTAATATGTCAAAGGGAGAGAGCAACTGAGTGCATCCCCAGGCTCCTCCTTCAGAGAATCTGTGAAATGGAATCCTGCATTTATTCCAGATGCCAGGAATTAAAGAGCTTCCTGCTGGGTACAAATAGGCAGTAATGCATGAGAAACAAGTGATTCCATGGGAAAAGGAGCATAAAGAACAGTCAGGAAGATGTAGCCTAGGAATAAAAGATGGTAAGTTGCCTCAGCAGGGATTCTCAAAGTATCTTTTGGGAACCCCAGGAGTCCTTGATGTTCTTCCACAGGGTTGTGAAGTGAAAACTGTTTCCACAATACTACAAAGACATTTTAGTTTTTTAGTTGTTGTTTAGTCATTTCAGTTATCTTTGTGACCCCATTTGGGATTTTTCTTGGCAAAGATACTGGAATGGCTTGCCTCTCTAGCTCATTTTACTGATGAGGATAGAAAGTTTCTGAAGTCAGATTTGAACTCATGAAGTTGAGTCTTCTTAACTACCAGCCTGTCGCTCTATCCACTGTACCCATTTTTCTGTCCCCTTTAATTCCTTTCTTTTTTTTAAATTAAAGCTTTTTCTTTTTCAAAACAAATGCATGAACAATTCTTCAATATTAGCCCTTGCAAAACCCTATGTTCCAATTTTCCCCCCTTCTCCCATGCCTTCCCCTAGATGGCAAGTAATCCAATATATGTTAAGCATGGGAGAAATATCTAATGTAGGCATGCATATTTATACATTTATTGTACTGCCCAAGAGAAATCAAATCAAAGCAGTAAAAAAAAAGAAGCAAAATAAAATGCAAGTAAGCAACAACAAAAAAGAGGTAAAGTTCCATATTGTGAGCCCCTTTAATTTCAACTACACTAAATATTGATAGATATCATCTACATAAACACAAGTTCTTTAGTGGGGGTAAGTGGAGGAGTACAATGGGGTCTTGAGACCAAAAAGTTTGAGAGTTTCTAGATGATAGGATAAACTGTATGGTTAATATCACATTCGTCCCCTTCCCCTGCTCAGATCCAAGCACCTTACCTCTTTATACTCCATCTCTCATGGCCTTACTGGTTGTTCCCCTTGCCTGAAATGCCGCCCTCCTCTTAGAATCCAGAATTTCCTTCCAAATTCTAAATGTCCTAAATGTCAATTTGCTCTTGAATTTTTTGACCCTCACAGCTGTTAGTGGTCATCCTTCCCCCCAAATTAACTACAAGAAGCAGTAGAGCATGGTGGCTAGAGAGCTGATCTCAGGGCCAAGAAGACTTGTGTTCAAGCCTAGCTTCTGACATTCAGCGCCTATAGAAAGTCACTTAATGCTCTGGGTATTTTTCTAAGACTATGAGTTATGTGCCAGCTTGCATTAATGAAGAAAGTTTCCTGGGAGTTCCCTATGTCAAAGAAATCAAAGATCCGGTCCCTAAACTTATGCTTATCTATGTTATATTATCTCTTTATACTTACATGTTTTCTCCAACAGAATGTAAGCTCTTTGAGAGTAGGAATTATTTCACTTTTGTCTTTTTGTCTTCTGTCTCAAGTGCTGAAAATGATACCTTGTATATAGTAGGTACTTAATAGATGTATGCTGATTGAGTGATTGTCCAATTCTACCTAATTTTAAGAGAATATGAGGAAGGTCCCCTCACAGTGGCTGGACTCATCTTGAAAACAATAGAAGACGTAAACAAGAATTGTTCAAGAGGACCAGGCTTGCAATTTTCATTGTTGGAGGGAATATTTATCTTAGTAAAGTCATAGATGCACTGGAGTATTGCCAGCTTGGAATGGTTTGGGAATACTAATAGTCAGTGATGTAAATTCACCATTATAGTTTCTTAAGTATTTGTTGTTGAATTGAAATGAAATCTTACCTTAAGTGACCTGATGGAAAAAAAGAATCTTGATTTTATTTTTCACTTTGTTGATCTGATTTCCAAGTCTGAAACATTCCTCTTTGCATTCTCTATGTTTAGCTTTGGAAAATTACATCTTGCATTTGATTGTGCCCATCCCAAGAAGCACAAGGGTGGGAATAGTGATGGAGGGGTAAAGACAGTGTTTATTTCTGGCCTTTACCATGTTTAAAAGGCAGAGAGGTTTAGAGACCAATTTAAGATACTGGTTGAAAACAAACACTCTGTGATTCTTTGGGGAGGTCTCTGTGGGGCCATCCATTGCCGAGACTCATTTTCCTAAGTCTCTGCACTAGGGAAATCTGCAGGCATAATCACAAAACAAAAACAAAAAACAAAACAAAAAAAGAGATGAACATCTCAAGAACATCGAACGTTTAAACACGGGCATTTCCTAAAACCACGGGGCACTTTGGTTTGAGAAAACATTAGGCCTGTTATCCACAACCAAGACCTGTGATTAGCCGTCTTCAGCTGTTGGAATTATATAACTGTTCTTTGCTAAGCAATACTCTTCAGATGCGGTCCTAGGGGGCCGAGGTTGGTGATTGCTCTGCTCACTGATTTCTTGGAAGGCTCCACAATGTCTGGCCTTCTGAAAGCCTGGGTGGTGGGTTCTTTTGGCTGGATCCAGTCCACCAATTTTTCAATCTACCTGGGTGGAGCATGCGTCGATTCTCCTTAATCCATAAATGGAAGCAGAGGCTGGTTTTCCCAGTCACTTAAAAGTTGGGCGCTAATGAGCTCTTCTGGTTTTTTAGCTTTTTCTTTAAGTGTCTCAAGATTTGTTGCTGTGAAAAAGGGAATAGACTTGTTCTTTTTGGCCCCAGACGGCAGAACCGGGATGAGGGATAGAAGTCAAGATGTTATGATGGAAAGAGTGAAAACTATCAAGTGAGGGAACCTGTTTTAAACTTCAGGTGATTATTAACTTGGTGCTTTTAGGCAAGTCATTTATTCTTTCTCCTTTCCTGTAAAAGGAGGGAGTTCGGCTAGATAACTCTCTAAGGTGATCTCCAGATCTAAACTCTTGGCATTGTACATCAGGAATTGAATCAACATGTCAGACAAAATCAATGCAGAGGTTGGAGACCTTCAAATCTCATACCAGCGGGAGCTGAGTCTTCTACCCCAAGGAAAGCAATCAAAGTTGGGAGATGTTGACCCATGTTGGATGTCCAGAAGTTGGAGACTAGAACCAGTCTGGAAATAAGGAGAGATGGAATGAGTCAAGACAAGGCCAAGTGAGCTAAGAAGAGTCCCAACAGTTGCAGATGACCCTTATATGGCAGGGCTCACAGAGTTGGCTCTTCACCCTTCTGATCCTTAGAAGATCAAAAATGGCAATTTTTAGGACCCTGACTTTTCCCATGAGTAGAAATGGGTAAATAAGAGGCAACCAGATGGTGCCATTCATAAAATTCTGGACCTAGAATCCAAAAAGTCTACATTTAAATTCTCCCTCAGAAACTTACTATCTATATGACCTTGGAAAAATAAGTTGACCTCTTTTTGACCTCAATTTCTTTATCTGTAAAATGGGTATAACAGCACACCTACCTCATAGGCTTGTTGTAGGGATCTAAAAAGATTAACCGAGATTACACACACATTTGCAAATCCTAAAGTTTCATATAAACACCAGCTAACCACTACTGTCTATCTACCCAGGTTACTTATACCTTCGGAATCTAATACTTAATGTGCAACAAGAAAATGGTATTTACACACATATATTGTATCTAGGTTATATTGTAACTCATGTGAAATATATGGAATTGCCTGTCATCAAGGGGAAGGGAGTAGAGGGAGGGAGGGATAATTTGGAAAAATGAATACAAGGGATAATGTTATAAAAAAAAATTACTCATGCCTATATAATGTCAAAAAAATTTATAAATAAAATTAAAAAAAAATAAACACCAGCTAACAAAATCATCTTTGTACGCAAAGTACAAAATATCATGAATAACATATATATATATATATATACATAAATATTTATATGTATATGTACAGCAGCAGCACATGATCACATATAATACATCATTGTCATTTTCTGTATATTATGGCCTTCCTCTTTTCTTCCTCTTTTGCACCATACCCCTGAATATCCTTCAATGATTTAAAAAAAAAAAAAAAAAAGGAAATACAGATTCTCTATTGTAGGTCAAAGTCACAAGAAGAATCTGTATTTCAAGCAGTTTGAGACTTTCTGAATCATTCTTACCTCAGCAGATAGTCATTTTATTCCAAGAGACATTTAAAATCAGAGATGAAAGCTAGGGGAAAGCAAAATCATTTCCTTTTTCTCAGGTACCAACTGATGAGAGAGATGAGAGAGACAAGTTCATTGCTCTTTTTAGCTCCCCAGGTTTCTCCTAATCAGACATGGTGGACTGAGATTTACCTTGTTAGTAAGAGTGTGGGGGATGTTCTATAAATTGCAGGCTCTTTAGCCACTTGAGTTGCAAGTTAACCCAACACCAAAGGACTTCAGCGAGTCCCCAAATATGGCTAAGAGTGCAGTGTACCATCAATAGGAACCAGGGGAACAAAGGAACACTTCACTCCCCCTGGAATATCCCCGACCACTGCTGAGAAGCATTTCTGTAAGTGAAGCGCATGTTCCCAAATAAATGCAGGAATCATTTAGTGTTGGAAACGGAACCTGCATCACGGATACAGCCAATTGATTTCCTGGACCACAGAGCTGCCAGGAGAACATATGAAGCCGGCAGGCTGTTTACTAAATCCTGGGACCTGCCTGTGAGTTTCAACCAGCCGTGGAAACCCTAGGATCTGGGTAGGTTGAGTAGCATTCAAATGAAGGGTGCCCCAGGATGTCCATCGTAGTCTACCGCATCCTTGGAGCTGATTGGTCTGTTGGAACAATGGAGTGCGGATGAACAAGCCCAGGAGGCCTCTTATTGGATCCTGGTCCTTTACCGATGACTCCCTGAGCAGTCATCTGGATCAATGTGATTTAGGTCCATTGTTCAGAAAAGCCTGGAACCAGATGATGGTTATTAGAGATGAGGCTATAGTTCTCTGTTCCCACTGTTAAGACACAAATTGCTCTTTTTTTTTTAGCAGCCAGCTTATTTCTAGGACCCTTTGGCACTTTGCTATTGAGGTGACACAAATTTGTTTTTGATGAGAGGGAAGGAAGGAGATGGAAACAAGCATTTATCAGCTGCTAACATTGTGCCAGGTTCTTTACAAATATTATCTGATCCTTTAAAGAGCCTTATAAAGTAGGTGCTAGTATTATCTCCATTTTACAGATGAAACTGAGGCAGATGGAGGTTTTTCTTTTGTTTGTTTTTAGTTCACCTGCCCAGGATTAGACATCTTTAATTACACAGTTTTATTTTGAAGATGTTTTACTTCTTAGTTTCAAGTACAGAAGGACATGAGAAAGATTTAAAAAAGGAATTCTCAAGAAAAATCTCTGAGAACGTTCTGTCCGAAGGTGATTTTTTTATCATATGAGGGTCCCCAAAGAGGGAATTCAAACTTTTCTTGCGAACCTACTATTTGAAAGGTATCAAAATTACAAGGGTAAAAACAAAACATCCCTTGATTTCAGAGTTTATAAGCCACTGGAGGATAAAATAGACTCACAAATGAGTCTAGAAGTAAGGAGAGGAAGACATCACCAAGAAATAGAAATATCAGGAAAGTGGAGCTTTGGAAAGTTTCTTAAAAGTGCATTCTAGCAATGGGGAGCAGCTAATACATATGCATCAAGGCAGGCGATTTAATTTGGAGTTTAGGGATTCTATGAGGTAGTAGTGATAAAGAAAGGATACATTCTCCTTCTACTCCTTTTTCCAATTCTAATTCTTCTTCTCTTCCTCCTTCTTTTTCTTTTTCTTCTTCTCATCCTTCTTCTTTTTTTTTCCCTCTTCCTCCTCCTTCTTAACAGATACAGTAGCTGAAGTCCAGGGGCAATTAGGTGACTTAGCTAATAGCCCATTTTGTTTGAAATTAGAGTTTGTAAAAGGACATAGTTTAAAGTTAGCTTCAAATGGGGGGGGGGGCAGATACTATAAAGCTTTGAATGACAGTATCAAATAAACTGCTCATTTGGAATCCCTGGTAGGGGGATGTGTGTGAGAAAGAAAGGAAGTTGGATTATTAAAAATTATCTCTCTCCAATTTCCCTGGAGTATGTCTCTGTCTATTGTCTTTGTATAACATCCCTTATGCAGCTGCTTCCCCCACTCATTATTCACAGTTGAGCTCCCAGAGTGTGACTGCCATTAACCTCACTAAACCCCTCTTCCCAATCTGGAAATTTGGGATTGAACTTGGGGGTCTCCAAGGTCCCTTCCAGTTATAAATGAATGATCGTATGAATTGTCTAGACCAATCAAATTAATAATTCATAGAATACTCTGCCTTTACAACTAGATGATGATGGAGTCCCATTCGGTCTCTTGTCCCTTTCCTATTTTGTCAGGATGTGACAACAAGGAAGAAAGAAAATGGAGACAAAATTCAGATCTCTTAGGGAGGAATTCACCAAAACTCATGGCCTATCCCTCTCCCAGTGTCCTTAAAGTTTCTATACTGGTCCCTGACAACTTCAACATTCAAATTTTTATGCTTTTCCCAGTGTATAACTTGTCCTTGTTCAGTGAAATTGGGAAATTGGACTATATCTTTGTCCAGACTTTCTCAGTGACCTCAGTAAAGTTGGGATCATTCAGGAACCTTTTGAAATTAACTTTGTGATTTTTGCCTTGTCTCAACCTGACTCCATGCACTGCTTTGGATCTCAACTGGAAAGAGGGTGTGCTCTTCCAGAACAACCAACAGAACCCCAATGCTTACTAGGTAAATAAGGACAGAAGTCAAGGGTACATAAGGCTCCTGACTTCCCATACAGAGAAACTAAGGCTAGGAACCAGAGAGGTATCTTGGATGTCAGGGTGATGCAAGCTGGCAGCCAGGAAATTAAAGATAGCAGGCAGGATGACTGTTAGAGAGAAAGATGGGCAGAGAGAGAAGGGACATAGAGAAGAAACCACATCTTTGGTACCAAATCCATAACCCAGACCGAAAACTGGAAAATCTAAAGTGTATATATTTGTCTCTCTAGTAGGATGGATTTTTAAAAATTTTCTGTGGTATAGCGGATACTATCCTGAATTTGGAGTCAGCATCTCTGGCTCTGATACTTCTTACATGTGTGTCTCAGTTAACTTCATCTAAAGGTAGTGTAATGTCATGAAAAAAGTGCTCTCTAAAAAGACAAGCTCTGAGTTCTAATCCTGACCTTACCATATACCACCTCTGTGATCTTCATCTCCTTGTGCCTCAGTTTACTCATCTATAAAATGAGTGGGCTAAGGGTCCTTCTAATTCTAAATCTATCATCTAGTGAGTTTATTTTCACATCTGTTAAAGTAGTTTCACTAGATCTAGAAATGGAAAAGTCTTAAAAACCGAATGAATGAATCATCTATTAAATGATTACTATGTGCAGAGCAGTATGCTAAACTCTGGGGATAAAAACAAAAAATAGTGAAATCCTTTCCAGTTCTAAATCTATGCTACTGTGGCTTTCCAAACACTAACACTTGCTCAGTGTTTGCTGAATGAATACACATTTGGGGGGATCCTAGACCCCTTGGGTAGATGAGTGATGATAGTCTCTGCTCTCAAGGGGCTCACATTCTAGTGGGGGAAACAATACATAAAAAAGGTTATGCTTATCTAGTCTAATCCTCCCATTTTACAGATGAGGAAACTGAAACACAGAGAAATGAAGACCATCCAAGCAGTAAATTGGAAGATCCAGGATTAGAACTCAACTCTTATGAATTCATGTTAAGGACTCTTTCCACTGTATCAAATTGCTTCTCTTAAATGGTCTCTAAATTATTTCCCAGCCCTAAAGACACTTAAGCTTTTCTTCTCAACTATAAAATACAGAGGTTGAATCAGATTATCCCTAAAGTTCTTTCCAATGCAAAATGATATGCTCTTGGGACCCTATGAGCCTCTTCAGCTCCAAATCCCATAATTAAGCCATACTTTGCCTTTTTCCTTTATAACCTCCAATTTCTAGCAGTGGTCTCCCCTTGAATCTGAATCTTTTGAGGATAAAGAAATAGCCAACCCTCTCTGGGATCAGAATGCAGATCATCTGTCTCTGAAGCATTCCTAAACCTTAATCCTGAGGTTGATAGGATTAGGGGTCTCTGCAAGGCTTGGAGAAAGCCTGAATCCCTTTCAAGCTGTCTCTTGCCTCTCTTCCTTCCCCACTTCTTCCCTACCCATTGGCCTTCCTGTGAGCACACTGGTTTTTCTGTTATTGATTGTGTCCCTGAGAAGAAAGTGCTGACAATGCTGGAGGCAGAGCACACTAAGCCATCATTGAGTTGTCAAAAACCTCAATTCTGATTAAATGGGTGAAAATAAATTGATTTAGTCATTTACAGTAACAGCCATCCAGATTGCCCTTTACAGAGTCTTTTGAACCTCTGAAAGATTCAATTATTCAGGTTCTAGGAAGCTTTAGGGAACTGCACATATTCTGTCCTGGGGCGTGGGTCAGCCGTGGGAGCTGAGGAGACCAGAGCAGAGTGATGCTGTAATTTCTTCCCCAGAGAAAGGATTCCCAGCTGCAGCCCCACTTGTAGGAAGAAAGAATCTATGTAGTTTTGAATTTGGAGTGAACAGACCTGGCTCTGATATTTCTCAGTGTGTCTCAATTAACTTCATCTAAAGACAGAGTAATGTCATGGAGAGAAAGGCACTGAATTCTGAATTCTAATTCTGACCTTACCATTTATCACCCGTGTGACCTTCATCTTCTTGTGCCTCAATTTATTCATCTGTAAAATGAGTAGACCAGGGATTTTTCTAACCCTAAATCTATGATTCAGTGAACCTTTGTCTTAACATCTATCAAATGGGGAGATTTCATTAAATGGATCATAGAGCAAGAAATGGAAGAGTCTTAAAAATGAATAAATGAATCATCTATTAAATGACAGAAATAAGGGAGGGGTGGAAATCCCAGTGGGAACTGAGGATCATGGGAGCCAGGACTGGCTGGGACTTTAGAAGCCATCTTTCCCACACCTTTGAAAGTGGTCACAGCACCAGAAAGAGCAAATCCTAATTCAGAGCTAGCTTCTTGCCCCTTTTTTCTTTGAGGGTGTCAAATATGGCCCTGGAAATCTCTTTTAGCCCTAAATCTATGCTGTTGTTCAAACAATAGAAACTTGCTAAGTCTTTGCTGAATGAATCAATATTTTTCTCCCAGTCTAAGAGAGCTTTACCTTTTTTGGAGTCTGTTAGTCCTCTTGAGCAGACCAGTAAATATAAAACCCTCTATTAGCATAATGTTCTTAAGAAAAACATAAAATAAAACACAAAGGATTATTAAAATAGCCAATTATATTGAAATATCCATCAAAATAAAAAAAATAAGGTCATGGACCCTAAGTTAAGAACACCTGTCCTAGTCAGTCAGCACCACAGAATCTGTTCATCCATTTGGCAAACATTTATTGAATCCCTAGTGCATGTAGATCACCATAATTAGCATTTATTAAGCACATACAGTGTGTCAGTCACTGTGCTAAAAGTTTTACACATATTATCTCATTGGGTCTTCACAACAAACCTGAGAGGCAGGTGTTATTATTTCCCCCATTTTATAAGAAACCTGAAGAAGGCAGAAATTAAGTGATTTGCTTAGACATATAGAAATAGAATGTGTCTGAGGGTAAATTTGAACTCAGCTCCCCTTGATTCCAGGTCAAGGAGATACAGAGTCGAGATAAATCTCTCCTCATGGAACCTGTAGGCTAGCCAAGAATGAGAGATTGTACAGAATATTTCAGGAGTCCAAGATGAAATTACATGTAGTCAGAAAAGGCTGACCATAGGGGTTAGAGTGGAAAGGCTTTACAGCACCGAAAGGGGAAACGAGGTCGAGGAAAAGGAAAACCTTGGCTAAGGTCCCATGCCAAGAAAGTGGCAGGATTAGGATTGGAATGCAGAGCTTCTGCCTCCAAAACCACTGCTCTTTTCATTATACTATGTTACCTCGTCCAGGTCAATGCATTGAAATTCATTCATTCAATAAGCATGTATTAAGGCCAATTATGTATTGATGTATGAGTCATTAGGTAGCGCCATATTGCCACTTATTTTCCTGAGTTCAAATCTGGTCTCAGACACTTAAAACTTCATTCAACCCTGAATGCTTCAGTTCCCTCATCTGTAGAATGAGCTGGAGAAGGAAATGGCAAACCACTGCAGCATCTTTGCCAAGAAAATCCCCAAAGGGGTGAAACAATTGAAAAAACAAGTTTCAAGTGCTCACAGAACAACAGCTGAGGGCAGAGAGAAAGGTTATTTAAAATCAATAAAATAGACAATTTTTAAATTTATAATTTCAGGCTTATCACAACTTGAAACTGACCTTTCCAGTGATTGGAAGGAATTAGTGTAGTTTTGCTGGAGGGTTCTCCAGATAATTAGATATCCTATTATTTTTTAATCAAACAATCCATTAATCCCACTATATTTAAATGCTTCTGGTGTTGTTTTTTTGGTTTGGTTTTTTTTTTTCCCTTGGCTCCCTTTTGTTTTGAAATTTTACTGAAACTTACTAATAAAAATGAGGCACTCAACTCTCTCCACTTAAACCAAAGTTGGATGCTTTGCTTGTGATGAGAGAATTGATCAAAATACCAACAGGATCAGAGGCTGTTAAGGTTAATGGGCCTTAGAATGATCTGTCCAGCCCTCACATTATAAAGAACCAATTTGGATCCCAGAAATATTGACTTGCTTGGGATCATAGAAGCTAGTAAGTGTCTGAGGCCAGATTTGAATTCAGAAAGATGAGTCTTCCTGACTCCAGATCTGACTCTCCATCCACTGCTCCATCTTGTTGCTCCACTAGCCTAAAGGTACTCTAGTCCAAATGAGATAATATAAAGGGCTTTGAAAGTTTTAAAATACTATTTGAATGGTCCACTATTGAATGATCAGCTCTGCCTATTATTATTCTATGATCAATGTCATTCTACTATATCCATTAGATTATAAACTTCTTAAGGTGGGCAATTGTTTTGTTTTTGTTTTTGTTTTTGTTTGTTTTGTTTTTTAAATTTTTACCTCTTTTTATATCCCTAGCATGCTTAATCAATGCTTATTGAATTGAGCTAAATTGTTATTGTTCTAAGATCTCTTTCAGATCTGCCTATGATCCTTTATTCAGTGCCATTCTACTACATTCATAAGATTGTAAGCTCCTTGAGGGCAGGGAATGTCCTTTGCCTCCTTTTGTATCTAAGAATACAGTAATTGCTTAATAAATATAGCACACAGTAGGTGCTTAATTAATAAGTAATTAATAAATATAGCACACGGCACATAGTAGGTGCTTAATAAATATCTATTGATTGATTGACTACTAAAATGAGGCCCTGGAATAAGTCTAGAAGAAATGTTCCTATCAGACGATAGTATTCAAAGACCTTTAGAAAACTTACCCATCTATCTCATTTTACCTAAGATTTGCTAGTCCTGAAAAAGGAGAGAAAACCAAACCAAGCTCCATACTTTCATACGATAACTACTGGGAAAGCAGGATTCTTAGATAGAGAGCCATACCCTGTCTGCCACGTGTGGGCTTTGGCATGGGCTGCCCCCAGGCTTGGGGAAATGGACATTCCCTCTTCCCAGGCATCTTTAGAATCTCTGGTTCCCTTCAAAGCTCAGCTCAAGCACCACCTGCTACATTGGGGTCCATCCAGATTTCCAAAATTCCTCTATCTGTGTCTCATATCTATACAGATTATTGCTTTCTCTATAGGAACATGAGACAGCATCATAAGGATATAGTGTCTAAAATAGTGGCTTCAAAACCAGGAAGATGTGGGTTCAGGTCCTACCTCAGAAAGATAGTGATTTTAATTCATGCTAAGATCTCAAGCAAGCTTGTGGACTCTCACTGCTGGAGGTATTATTGTCTCCACTTTACAGAAGGGAAAGGTGAGGCCGGGTCTTGTCAATGGTTCCACCATAGTTGTTTATACCCAGATCTCCAGACCAACACTCTCTCCACAGAACTGAGCTACTCTATTTTGGCTATAGAGCAAAAAGGAATGGCTCAGCATCCTTATGTTTGCATATGAAATATAGCCCACCATTAATATTCATGAATGCCTCATTAACATTGGAAAGGAACACTCAAAGGGCATCAATCAGTTGTATTAATGAGATCCAGATTGCTTCCTCTGTCTTTGTGGTTCCTACCTTTGCATGGCCTATAGAACCAGGAAGAAGCCATGGACTTGGGTTCAAATCTCTGCTACTAACCTTGATGGATTCCCCACATCCAATCTTAGTTTCTACTCTTTAAATGCGGAGGTTGGGCTAAATAAAAACATCCTGGATTTGGAATTAAATACCTAACTCTAAACTTTGCCACTAACTCTTTGCCACTAAAAATTGCTCTTGGCCCAGCCTAACTGCCTTAATGATCTCACACAACTCTTTGGACTTGCATTCCTCATCTGTAAGATGGAGAGATAGGAAAAGGTTTTTTTCTCTTTTTAAAATAATCTCTAAAGGCCTTTCTGGCTCAACATTCATAAGCTTTTGTAACAAAGAATTTAAAAATATATTTTAACAAAACTAATTAACAAAGTCTGATAGTGCATGTCATGTTCTGTACCCATAGTCCCTCACTTCTAATAATAGAGGAGTATTTTCCATCTTCTCCAGCTCTGTAATGATCTACCTGGAATCACACTGGCCTTACATCTACATGGAGATCAGTCATGTTGGGGGAGGAGTATTAGTATCCTCCATTCAGTATATACTGTGCTGTTCTGCACGAACCAAAATGGCAGATGCCTTTAGACATTTAATCTGGCCAACATATATTTTAAGTCAGGTCTCTAGAAATGGAAATGTGATGGAAAACGGGTAAACAACCAAAGAGCAGATTAAATGGATCAGAGAGAATTCATATTGTGTGGATCTAATACCTAAATGTGACCGTGGTAGTGCTGTTGCTATTCAGGTATTTCAGTTGTATGTGAATCAGTGTCACCCCATCTAGGGTCACAAAATTTGTGGCCCCATTTAGGATCTGAAAATAGTGAAATGGTTTGCCATTTTCTTCTCCAGCTCATTTTACAAATGAGGAAACTGAGGCAAATAGGATTAAATAACTTGTACAGGGTCACATAGCTAATAAGTATTTGAAAATAGATTTGAATTCAGGAACCAGTCTTAGTGCTCGGTCCATTTTTCTACCTAGCTGCTCCAGTGTGATAATGGCATAATAGTAAGCAAATTGGACATGGTTTCCAAAGATCTAGATTTTAAACCAAGCTTTTCTATTTATCAGCCAGGTAACTGGGAAAAACACCTCACTTTTAAGAACCCCCCATTTTTTATCTGTGAAATGGGAATAATGATTTCTTTTTTGCCTCTCCAGGCAATTATGAGGGGTCTAATAACATACAATTATAATAAATCATGGGTAAAATGATTGCTTTATTCAGATTCACCTTACATATTTCCATTGGACCAAAGTTTGTTTTATATACAATAATCACTTCAGATGGTGTGAATTTGAATACCATGACCCCTTAAACTTGATTTCATTATGTAGGATTCTAGACCTTGCTGTAATATTTGTAAAAATTGCTCTTGGCCCAGCCTAACTCATCCTTAGAATGAACAGGAACACTTCTAGACCAGCAAGTAATAGGCTTAACCCAGTAAGGGTAAAGCTTTTCTGAAGGAAAAAGGACTACTTCAGAAAAGACCCAATTCCCCTGCCTCACATTTACTATGGTGGCTGGTCCAGTGATGAGACCGAGATGCCTGGGACTCTTGGCTTCTGTTTTCAGGCAATGGTTCAAGCCTCAGTCATCTAGAACAACTGTAAGTCTTCAGAATGGTCTGATTGCCTTTAAAACAAAACAAAACAAAAAAAAACACCATTTATCTCGGCTATGTGGGGTAGCTGTTGCTCTTACTGAGAAGATTATACAAACAAGAGAATTTCTGTTGAGTCAGCATGCTACAGTGAGAACAACACTGGACTTGGAAAGAGTTGAGTTAGAAGCCCTCCCTAGGGATCCACTAGCAATGGGACATGCCCTTTCATAGATTTTCTCCTTTCTAGGATCTTAAGATCATAGATCAAGAGCCTGGAAGAATCCAAAGTAATCATAGAGCCTAATCCTTTCATTTTCCAATTGAGGAAATTGAAGTCCTGAAAGGTCACTTAGTCAAAGTCGAATAGGTCAGAGATAAGCTTTGAATCCAAGTTCTTTGACCCTAAAGCAAGTACTCTTTCTACTGCCAGCAATGGCTGATTGCCAAGATATCTTGGGTTTGTTGGCTAAATTTCTTTCTTTTAAGAATCAGTGCCTTAATCTACATTGTATTTCAATATATTAACATGTATTGGACTGCCTTCCAGCTAGGAAAGGGATGGAAGGAAGGAGGGGAAAATTTGCAACAAAAGGTTATGCAAGGGCCAATGTTGGAAAAATTACCCATGCATATGCTTTGTAAATAAAAAGCTTCAATTAGAAAAGAAAAAAAATCAATGCCTTAAACCCAGATAAGTCTGGTAAGTCTGGCTCTCATTGATTGGCCAACAATAAAGGTCCCAGGTCAAGTCCCATTTGGTCTTTGGGCCTTGATTGGCTCAGAGTGAATATAAATAACCATTAATGCTGTTTTGGGCAGAAACTCAGATCTTCCCTTCCCTTTTTGATTAGGTAAAAAAGTCATTTTCTGCCTCATTTCTTACCTATCATTCCTCACTGAATGGTTGTCTCAAATTGAGACCTGGGGAAACCTTAGCTTAAAAAGTTATCCAGGATCATCATCGCCCGGCCACTAGAGCCAGATGGCTCTGGAGAAGCCAGTGCGGCAGGTGACCCTGTGCAGCCTCCCTCATTTAAATCCAATTCACTTGCATGTCCTGGCCTTGCTTCTCCAATGTCAAGGAATTCTTCGGGAACAAAAGATAAACAAGAGCAATAACAACAACCTGGCCAGGCTTATTGAGAGTCTAGTGAGATGAGTCAACAATTTGCAAAGAACCTTGCAGAGTACTTTGTATAAGACTTGTAGGATTCCCTGTCTAAATACTAGCTGGTATGAGTATTTCTTCTCTTCCATTGAGCTTTACTAGCTATGCAATTGGGCTACATAACAAGGGAATTGGAGACCCAGGTAACTGACTTTGCATCTGCCACTCTTTGGGACTCAGTCTCTTCCACTGGTGTTTCTATTTTTTTCAGAGGACTAGTGCCAGAAGTTAGATAATCTTTTTAATTTTATTTTATTTTCTGTCAGTTCTGTACTTTTTTATTTTTATATATTCTCATTTTTGCTTAGGATTTTACATGTTAAAACAATTTTTAACATTTGTTTTTAGAAACTTGAGCTTGAAGTTTGATTCTTTTCCTTCCTCCCTCCCTCCTTTCATTGAAAATGCAAGTAATTCAATATAGACTATACATGTGTAGTCTGTAAAACATTTCCATAATAGTCATGTTGTGAAAGAAAATACAGACCAAAAAAAAAAACCTTCAAGAAAAATAAAGTTTAAAAAATGCTTCAATCAGGCAGATACTTACTATTGAACCAGCAAGCAATGTCTAAATGGTTACCCTCTCTGCCACTTCTTTCAGGAAGCTGGTCGTGATTTCCCCAGTGGGTCATGTCCTCCTTCTTGGTGGTGTCCATTTTCTTGCATATATTTTGTATTTTACTTCATTTATGTATTTTCTGGCTGCACATTCCACTAATCCCCCTCCCGGAGTAGTCTGAATAGTTTAAATTCATCAGGAAGAGGACTAAATCATAAGCAATCAGAATTCCATAGGGAGGAGAAAGAAGGCATGGCAGGAAATTAATGTCATCCTGAAAGTTAGTCCAAGCCCAAATACATCAGAAGGAGTGGGAAAGAATCTGATCAGGAAGAGCTCTTATTAAGCACCTATAGTTTTCCCGGCACTGCAGTAAGCATTGGGGATACAAAGAAAGGGCAAGAACTGCTTTCGAGGGGCTCACTAATACAGGAGGACATTTTATTTTTGTTTCGTCATTTTTCAATCATGTCCAACTCTTCCTGAGCCCTTTTGGGATTTTTCTGGAGGAGGCACTGCAGTGATTGGCCATTTCCGGCTCATTTTATACATGAGGAAACAGAGTAAAGTGTTTTGCCCAAGGTCACAGAGCTAAGTAGCATCTAAGGCTGGACTTAAACTTGAGGTCTGGTGCTCTATCCAATGCATCACCTAGCTACTATAGGAGAACACATCAATAATTATAAGAAACATCAGGGGAGATGAAGATAATCTTAAAATAGGAGTTCTTAATTTTGTGCGCAGTCTGGTAAAGTGAGTGAACTTAATAGCACTGCATCATTAATAAATCTAATAATAAATCAACTACATCTATAGCATTATTTTGATTTGTGACTACATATAAAATAACTTGGCAAAAAAAGTATTTTAGTCTTTCAGGGCTTGTTTTTGATGAGGACGCCATATTGGTGCTTCTCTTTCCACATGATCACCAACTATCTCTTTAATGATTTGTTTTAGAATTTGTTGCAAGAATTTTCTAGAATTTCTAGAATTTGTTCTAGAATCAAAGTCAGGCTCTCTGCTCCAGTTAGTTTGTTCTTCTCCCCTTTCTGAAAACTGACACAACATCTGTCTTCCTCTCTTGTGGCACCCCCTCCCTCCCATTCTCCACAGTATTCCATATATCACTGTCACTGATTTTAGCCATCACATCTGTTAGCCCTTTCATGTCTCAGGACAGCATATATCTCAGACCAGGTAACATCAGCTTGGTACTCTCTTCTCATCCCCCTGTTCAGTCATCTTTGTTCTGTCTTTGAACAGAGGAAACAGAAACAAAATAATGGATGGCTCTGACTTCTCTGTGTTCTTAGTTATTGATGACCCATCTACCCAAAGCTGAGTTCCTATGTGTTCTTTTCATCTTTGATCCAGTGACATTGACCTCCAGGCCTTTCCACAAACAAGTCCATCCATCTGAGCTCGGGGGATTTTCTCTGGCTCTCTCTCATGCCTGGGATGCTGTCCCTCCTCTACTGCTTGCTGACCTCCCTGGCTTCCTTCAAGTCCCAGCTAAAATCCTATCCTCTACAGGAAAGCTTTCTCATTCTCTTAATTCTAGTACCATCCCTGTGTTAATTATTTCTTATTTATCTTGTATATAACCTGTCTGTATGTTTGTTTGTTGTCTCCCCCATCAGACTGTATGCTTCTGGAGGCATTTGTTTGCATAGGATTTTTTGACCTTTTTTTTGTACCCCCATTGCTCACTGTAACGCCTGACACATAGTACATAGTAGGTGCTTAATTATTGTTAATGACTGATTACTCCGACAGTTAAACAAACAAAAAAGCCCTTTTTGTTGTCCTTATCTTCACTCACTGACTCCCTTTCATTCAGAGGGTTAGCACTCCCAACACAATTTTTAGCGCAGGGTGCCGTGCTGGTATAATTATCCTCACCTACTTGTAAGAGTTGACTCTAGGCAAATTGCAGTCTCTGTGGGTTTTCTCCATTATAGATGAGAATAGAAGACTAAATGACCTCCAAAATGTGTACTACCATCTCTAGGTGAGATCCTGTACACCATTTTGGAAGGATCTACCGACCTGGGTGGATCACACAAACCTGTGTCTTTAAGCTAATTGGGCAGGGGCACTTCTGTACTTCAAGAAAAGTACACCAAAATGTCCAAATGAATCAGGAGGACCTGGTTCAAATCCTGTCTCACACTTCTGCTACATGGCTCTGGGGAAGTCACAACATCTGTCAGCCTCAATTTCCCTCTCTGTAAAGGGAAAGTGATAATAACTTTAGTTGTTGTGAAGATCAAATGAATCAACATATGAAAAGTACTTTGTAAACCTTCAGGGACTGTATAAATGTCAGATATTATTGTGATTATCATTGGACATCAAATTAGAATTTTTTTGTTGTTGTTGTTTTGTCTTTTTCTTCTTCTGAGGCTGGGGTTAAGTGACTTGCCCAGGGTCACACAGCTAGGAAGTGTTAAGTGTCTGAGACCAGATTTGAACTCGGGTCCTCCTGAATTCAAGGCTGGTGCTCTATCCACCGTGCCCCCTAGCTGTCCCCAGATTAGAATTTTAATGGAGAAAAGTTAATAACATAAAGATGAAAATAACAATAAGTCCTTTCTAATTCGGGGACCAAATTGTTCCTCCATGAAACAACTTAAAAACTGAGAAATGCTAAGCTGTGTGTCTAGTGCCATTCTAGGACTGGGTATCTGCAAGTCTGACCAATTGCTTAGCCTTGCCAACTACTGCTGATTGTTTTCTTCTTCGGGTCCCTTCACCCCCATTGCTAATGTTTTATTAAATACAGGGAAGAGCTGAGCCAGCAAAGAAGGAGAGAAAGCATTCTCCGAGGACTAGATGTGTCAAATTAAGGAAGATAGATTGTAGTTTGTGTGACAAGCACCCTCTCCCTGGGGAAAGACTTAGACTTTTGAGTTGCTAGTGAGAACAGACAATTGTCTTTGAGGGTTGGCGTTCTACAAAGGAAGGTGACGTGGGCAATCAAATCACCACTTCTTCACATCCTAAGATGGGCCCAAAAGAATGGCTCATTTAAAAAAAATGCTACAATAAAAACACTGCACCGTACCACCCCAAACTCCCCAGTGGCCACCACTATTCAACTTGAAACACATTGTTTGTGTCATTTTCATAATGATCTGTGCCCCCTTTGGAGAGTTCAGCTGCTTTCTTAAGACACAGCCGGCATTGTTCAGGGCAGCTTGTTCCAGATTTAGATCAGAATTTGCCCCAAAATTAATATTTACAGGAAATAAGCACATTGAGATATTTGGATGGCAAGTGGGGATTGCAGGTTGGTTTCCAATTAAAACTTCTAAGTTTTAATTATTTAATTGGAATTTCTGACGGGTCCAGACTCTAAATTAAATATGTCTTAGACCACTTTGTACATTTATTTTCATCTGGTGGGAGCCCAGTCTGAGCCTTAATTCTAGCTTAGCTCAGCTGAAACCTGGGCACAGTCCATAAGCCCCTATGAATTTCAATTAGCCTCTTCCCCACCTTGTTTTGGTGTTTTCTCTTGGTTCAGTGGGAAGTTTGCTGGTTAAACCTGCTTCCTCCTCAGCTCTGCCTCATAGAGCCCTAGATTGTCTTCAAAGCTAAGTTCCAATGTTCCTTCCCTCAGGAAGCCTGTCCTGATTTTCCCAGTTGCTGGTGCCCTTTTTCTGGACATCATTTTTCATATACTTTTATTCCATTTTTATGTACTTTCTCTGTGCATCCTACAATTCTCTTCTCTTCTTCCCTAACGGCATATGAACTTGTTGAATGTTGGCAATGTCTCATTTTTATGTCATCTCCCAATTATTGCCCAGTAGAGATCCAGATCTTTGAGAAATGCTTCTTGAAGTGAGAACTGGTTCTAGAGTCATGGGATCCTCAATCTGGAGTTTGATGGGACTTGAAAAGCCATTGTGTTCAACTTCTTCATTACCCAGATAAAGGAACTTAGACATAGAGCAGGATACTGCTTTGCTTAGGGTTTAATAACACAGCTAATAAATATTAAGGACAAGATTTGAACCAGGTATCCCAGACTTAAAGCTCTACAAAGCTCACACTATGCCTTTATGATCTTGAGGAAGTCTCCTAATTACTCAGGTCTCTTTCCTTCTCTGAATAATAAAAGGGTTGCATTAGACATTATGTAAAGTGCTTCTGGTATTAAGTCCTAAAGAGCTTATAATTTTTGATGGACTTGTTCATTTTCCTGGAGAACTGGAAAACTATGTATAATCTTTCTCTTTGGTTTAAATTCATCAGGAAAAGGATGATTTCACCAGCAATCAGCATACATAGGAAGAGGGAAAAAAAGAGTGGCAAGGAATTAATTTCATCTTGAAAATTAGTAAAAGACCCAAATACATTAGAAAGAGCAGAAAAGAAATTAGGTCAGGTGTAAGTAAGAATGTGAATAGAAACAGGCAATGCATCCTTCCCATCTTCCCAAGGCATCCTCTCCTCTGTCCTAATGCCCATAGATTTTTATAGCATGATAAATCAAGGGATAATCAAATTCTATTTTCCCACTGATGTTCATTTCCAGAGATGAACTATCTTCTTAGACAAATGATAGCCAAATGATAATAGTACCATGAGGCCCTGGGTGGTGTGGAGAACAGGGGTTGAGGGAGGACATAGATTCAAATCTTGCATCTGACCTTACTCTCTTACTTGCTCGTGACTTGACTTTATGATCTTGGGCAAATTACCTGATCGTCTTTGCCTCAGTTTCCACATCTGTCAAATGAGTTGGAGAAGGAAATGGCAAGCCACTTCACTATCTCTGCCAAGAAAAGCCCCAATAGGGTCACCCTCATTCGGACACAACTGAAATGATCCAACAACAAAAAGGGAAACAAAAATTTCAGACAGAAGGGGCAACCTATCCCAAAGTGTGAAGATGAGGGATGGAATGCCATGTGGGAAGAATGGCAAGGGGTCATTTGGGTCCATTTACTTTGGAAGGGAAACTATCTATCTATCTTTCTATCTTTCTATCTATCTATCTATCTATCTATCTATCTATCTACCTGGAAAGGCAGGTTGTAGCCAACTTTTAGAGGGGTATCTGGGAAAGAAAGTAGTGAGCTCCCCCTGTTTTAAAGAGGCAGATATTGAATTATGTTTTGGATGCATAAGGAACACTAGCCCTCTCATACTAGGAGTTGCTCATGGGACATCCAGGTAGATATGGCAGAAGAGGCAGAACTGTTAGGCTATGTGTGATGTGTGGGAGTAAGGAATTGAGGATAAACCTCAGTTTTGAATATGAGCGAAAAGCAGGATATAGGTGCTCTTGATAATAATAGGGAATTTTGGAAGAAGGGTGGATTTGCGGAAAAGTGAGTTCTATATTGGACAGGTTGAGTTTGAGATGCTGAGGCAAGGGGATGTCCAGTTTGGAGTGTCCAATAGATGGTAAAAAACTAGAGCTCAGGAGAGATGAAGAGAAGCTGAATATATAGGTGTGGGTTATCTATATGGAGATGATATTTGAATCCAAGGGAACTAATTGGACCAGTGCCATCTTCTACATGAGTTAGATTTTTTTCCTCTTATCTCTCCAACTGCTAATTGCTTCCCTCTGAAATAGCCTTGTAACTATTTTTATAAACTACACACACACACAAGTACATGCACAAATAATACACATTTCTTTCAATAAACTGGAAGCTCCTTGCAGGAACCATTTTTGAGTCTTCTTATTCACTGTAGGTACTTAATAAATGCTTGTCGATTGAGTGACAATTGAAGGCGAGGATGTTGCTAGTTTGTAACGTAACTCATTTCTCTTTGGGCCAGCTCTGGATCGCAGTTGGAATTCATTGTGTTGGCCAGACAGAAGCAGCTGGATTTGATATTGAACATTCCAAAGGGGCCATCTGCTACAGGGGGCAAGGGAAAAGTCAAATAAATCTGGGGTCTCTGAGGGGATGAAAACCTTATTTCTTTTTTTCAGATTTGGTTTCAAGATGGTATTTTCCTATGATTTGTCCATTTTCGAAACTCACCTGGACAGTATGTGGGAGGTAGGAGCTGTATCACTCCCCATCACTGGGAAGACTTCAGATTGACTTCTGTTGGCGTCCTCAGCATTGTTAAAGGGATAGATCCTGTCCTGGGGGGGAAATCTGCTGGAAGGAATCAGATTGTCTGATTCTGCTGGCAGCCGAATGCTAATGAGCCTGTTACTATGGAAATGAGTTTGTTACTTTTGCCCGTTCCTGACTGATTTCTGAGCTGCACTTCAACATTTTAAAAGTTGCTTGTGTATATTTCTCTAGAGGAAGAAAGAACAGGGAGAAAAAAAGGCTCAAAATAAAATCCCTGGAATAGAAAGGAGAGAAGCAGAGATTGTAACATTCACGACCCTTTGGTAGTTTTGCTTAGTCTCTCAGTAAAAAGATGAGGACTAATAATAATAACAATTATACAAACTGACATTCGGTAGTACTTTAAGACTTACAAAACATTTTATAGTAATTCATTCGATTCTCACAAATTCCTATGAATGAGTAAATGAAAAAAAAAACATTCATTAAGCACTTACCTGTACTAATCAAACAACCAACAAGCATTTATTGAGCACCTACTGTGTACCAGACATTCTGCTAGGCACTAGAGCACAAATACAAAGAAATGGAACAAGGATCTTATTAAATATTGTAAAAGTGAATGTTCCTGGGGCAGCTAGGTGGCGCGGTGGATAGAGCACCAGCCCTGAAGTCAGGAGGACCTGAATTCAAATTTGAGCTCAGAAGCTGAACACTTCCTAGCTGTGTGACCCTGGACCAGTCCCTTAACCCCAATTGCCTCAGGAAAAAAAAAATGAGTGTCCCTGATCTGTGAGCTAGCATTCTAATAAGGAGAGATATCATATCTAGGGGAATGATATCTTGATTTAGAAAAACAGGGAAAATGAAACTGAGGAACAAGAGAGTAGAATGATGATTCTATAGGCATTATTCTTCTCATTTTACATTTGAGAAAATTTAGGTACAGGTGAAATGACTTAAGCACAGTCTCACTGCCAGTAAATGTAAGAAGTAAGAGTTGAATTCCAGTCTCTTCCAACTCTAAGTTCATCACTATATTCACTGGGTCATCCTGCCTCTCAATAATAATATAAATAACTGGCATGGCAAAGATCTTTAAGGTTTATAAAGTTCTTTCTTCCCAATAATCCTAGGAAATCTTTAGCATTATTCAATTAAATTTAACAATTATTTGTTAATTTTTTCTTGTGTCCCGGGAAAAGTGCTAAGAATATCTTCATTTTACAGATGAAAAAACTGAGAATTGGTTATGAGCTCACAGCTATATGAATAAGAGAAAAAGATCAGTGACTTATTTAGTCAGTTCAAAAAAAAAAAATCCCAGTGTTGGAAGTTCCTTTACAAATGAAGATAGTAACCCAATGAATAAATCATAGCATTTCAGAATGGGAAAGGGCCTCCGTGGCCTTCTAACTTAATATTTATTCAAAAAAATCCCCATTATACCCAAACCAACAGTTGGTCGTTTGGTCTGTATTTCAAGGTCTCCAAAGAGGAGAAATCCACTATCTCCAAAAGCAGACCATTCCCCTTTGGAGTAGTTCCTAATTGCTTTATAGCAGTTCTAAGAAGCTTTTCCTGACATTCAGCAGAAATTTTCCTCTATACCTTCCATTTTCTGTCCCTTGGCTTTGCCCTCTGGGACTGGGCAGAACATAGTTAATCACTCCTCCACGACATCACCCTTAAGAGACCCAGCTCCCATGTGACATGGAGTCTCAGCCTTTATCATCCTTTATCCATCCTTCTCTGGACACTATTCAACTTATCAATATCTTCCTTAAACTGTGGTCCCCCAAACCTCATACAACATTCCAAGAGGGACTGTCACCATTTTATTCCTGTAAGCAATGCCTTTCTCTATAGATTTTTTTTGGCTGAGGCATTTGGGGTTAAGTGACTTGCTCAGGGTCACACAGCTAGGAAATGTTAAGTATCTGAGACCAGATTTGAACTCATGCCCTCCTAGCTTCAGGACTGATCCTCTATCCACTGCGCTACCTAGCTGATCCTTAAGCAATGCCTTTCTCAAGGCAGCCCAATGTTGTGTTAACTTTTTTGGTATATATAATAATTATATTGTATACATTATTATATGTATATTGTATGCATATATTATTATATGTACATATATACATTTTATGATCTATCTAAATAATAGATTATAATAATTACTAAAATATATTATAACTAAAAAGTTTATAATACCTACTATTCACCAGGCACTGTGCAAAATACTTTATAATTATCTTGCTGGATCTTCACAATAATCTTGGAGGAGATATGTGCTATTGTTATTCTCATTTTACAATTAGAGAAATTGTGGTAAGCAAAGGTTAAATGACTGATCCAAGCTCACACAGCTAGTTAAATGTCTGAGGATGAATTGAATTTAGGTTTTCCTGACTCTAGGCCCAGCACTCTATGTACCATGTCAGCACCCTAGCTGCATTTTTAAAGATAAACTACAATGCTTTCCCCATCTTATAATTTCCAACTCATTTTTTAAAAATCTAAGAGTAAGAATTTATATGTACATCTATTTAATTTCATCTTAGACACTGAGCCTAATGTTCTAATCCTTCAAGAGATTTTTGGATTCTGAGTGTCACCTACTGGGGTAGTTGACCCTCTGAGGTTTGTGTCATTTGCAAATCAAATGAACGTGCCATCTGTTCCTTTATCCAAGTCAGTCAGAAGCATGTTCAAGAGCACAGGGCCAAATACAGATCCCGAGGGCACTTCATTGGGGACCTTCTGCCAAGCTGATAGTCTTTCAGCTAAAAGTCAGGGCAGTCCCACAAGTAGTTTTGAATCCAGCTAATAAATAGCTCCATGTTCTCAACAAAAGCAGATGTTTTGCTTAAATCTAAACAAATGATGTACATAGAAGTCCCCTGCATGTTTAGTACCTCTGGAACAATAATCATGTCTAGTGATCCTTTGTTTTCGAAGACAATCAAATAACCTCTAGCATTTATACGATGTTTTAAAGGCCGAAGAGAATTTTGTATGTGATCACTCATTCCATCCTCACAACAACTCTGGGAAGTAGTTGCTGTCGTATTCCCCATTTCAGGGAACTAAGATAAGTTAAGTGACTGGATCAGGGTCACACTGCTAGGAAGTATCTCAGGCAGAATAAGCGTAGGTTTTCTTGACTCCAAGCCTAGTGCAGCTCCTAGATGAGTGCACCTATATGGAAGGGAAACAAGAAAAGAAGAAAAGGGAAGAAAAAAGGAAAAGGGAGGAAAGAAAAAATAAGCAAGAGATAGAAAAGAAAATGAAAGAAAAAGCAACAAAACTAGAGTAAGTAAAGGAAAGAAGGATAAGGAAAAGAAGAAAGCATAGGAAAGGAAAAGAAAGTAAAGAATGGAAAGGAAAGGAAAGGAAGGGAGGAAAGAAAAAAGAAAAAGGAAAGGAAGGAAGAGAAAAGGAAGGAAAGGAAAGGAAATCAAATGAAAACAAAAGAAAAAGAAAAAAAAAACTTGTTCTGGCTTGCTCTGTTCTTGACAAAGCTCAACTGGTCTTTTAGAACCTGCCATTTCCCTTTGTACATATTCATTAGGAATTTCTTTAATGATCCATTCTCAATTTTTTTCTAGGAATCAAAGTCAAGTTCACTGGCCTATAGAGGCAGTTTCTATTCTTTTCCCTTTTTGAGAGTTTCTAGAGATGAAAGGGACATCAGAGACAATCTACTAAAGTGCCCTCATTTTACACATAAGGAAACCAAGGCCCGTGGAAGTGAAGTAAGCTCCTAGATCCTCAGGTAGTCACTGAGAGAAATGAGACTGGAATCTGAGTTCTTGATTCCTAAGCTTTCCACAGAATCCTCAGTCGTAATGGCCCCGAGACATCAGAGGGAAGAAATTCCAAGCAATATGTGTTGGAATAGGATGGAGAAATGATATAATTCCTAGTGAGTAATGATAGAAGCACATGAGCGATGTAAGAACAACCCTAGAAAACAGCCCTTGGGAGGCAGCCGTACAAATGCAGAATCAGATTAATTTTGCCAGTGAATGCAATTTAAATCACTCACTAAGCAACTGAGAGAGGAGAATGTGGGGGTTAAACCAGATTTCGATTGCACTGGGGCTTGGCTATTTTCCTGCAGAATATGGATGTTGTAGAGCTAACACGACCCTTGGGAATTTTGAGGAATTTCTACTTTCCAAGGTTATTGATCTGTGTGCCCAGGCTAGGAGACTGGCCTGTGGTACAACATGCACAATGGGCCGGAGGATCAGTGGGTTAGAGCAAAAAGTCTACTCTAGGATGTCATGGTGTGTTGGGCTTTTCAGTGAAACCTGAAGACCTCTTCTTAGACACCTGAATCTAACTGCATAAGAATCATTTTCCTTTGCAAACTTTGGAAACCAATTACATTGAAGTACAGTTATTGATATTAATTAATACAAATATTAAATAGTAAAAATAAATTCACAGACCCCATTAAGGGGCTTTCCATTTAATATTTGAAGTAACCACAGACATCATCTAGTTCAGCTTCTCTTATTTTCTAGCTAGATGAAAAACCTGATGGCCAGAGAAATCAAATAATTCGCCTAAAGTTACACAAGGAATAATTATCAGAATTGGGATTTGAACCAGGACCTTGAACTCAAGCCACTGCTGTATTTTGTGTTGTTTTTTTTTTCCTCTCACAATACTAAACTAAGGAGGGGCAACTAGATGGCACAATGGGGCTGGGATCTGAAATCAGGAAAACCTGAGTTCAGCTGTATGACCCTGGGCAAGTAATTTAACCCTATTTGGCTCAGTTTCCTCATCTGTAAAAATGAGCTGGAGAAGGAAATGGCAAACCATCCAAATATCTTTGCTAAGAAAACCCCAAATGGGGTCACAGAAAGTCAGATATGACTGAAATGAATGAGCAACGACAACTATACTACCTTTTTTTTTTTTTTTTTTAGTAGAAACCCCAAATGCAATCAGACTAGCCAGCCATTTTCAGCAATAGCAACACACGCATCTTTGACTCCAAATAAAATTAATTTTGGACATTTGAACATACTCATTCACTTAAGGCCTTTCCCTAAAAAAATTGCATTTTCATCTATTTTCTTTCGTTTTCTAATTAGAAATTAATCTGAGAAGTCAGGTTGGTAAATTCTTGGCTCTGTGCATTAACTCACTCTTTTGTTCTGGCTGCTTTGCTTCCACCGGTGTGTGAGGCCCCAGGACATTGATAATGCACTGAGATCAAGTGGGATGGAGATTTTCATTGGATTTTGCTGGAGCCCATGCCAGCCACTGGTCATGTTTATGCCACGGGCTAGACCTTGTGAGAGCCTTTTACCTTTATTTATTTATTTTTATTTCTTTGTTTATTTCTTTATTTTCTACAAGTTTCTAATTTACTAGCAGCAGACTGAGCAAGAAACAGAGAGAGGAAATGCTTTCCAAAAACAGGTTCCAAATTAAATCACCTGGGAGCAGGGATTGATGGAGGAATTCAGTGTGCCCAGGGCACGGATTACAGAGTCTCTGAATCAAAAGGGCATCTGGTCTAACCCACCTCTGAAATGGCAGTTCCCTCTACAAAATTTCCAAGTGTTCTTTCAGCCTATGATTAAAGACCTCCAATGATGGGGGACTGGAGCCTGCCTGGCAACCTAAAGAGCCCATTCCAGAGAGCGAGAGCTCCAAGTTTTCCCTTCCAACCTGCCTAAATATTCTCCTCTATTATTTCACTTCATTGGTTCTGATCCTGCCCTCTGCAGCCAAGCAGCTCCAGCCTGATTGCTCTTCTAAAGGCCAGTCCTTCGACTATCACAAAACAACAACTGGGTCCCCTGGGAGACTTCTCTTATTTAGCCTAAACTTGCCATCTCATCCTGGAACTTGGTGCAAATCTCCAAAGAATATCCAAATGTCCTTGTAGCTTTTTTTTAACTGGAAATATCCCTCTGTAAGACCCTTGCCCTTTGTTCCTGGTGTCTGGACTCAAAAACATGCTCTCCTGTGGGGCCAGGTACCTTCAATCCTAACCTCCCTCTGTTTCACTTCAGCTCTCTTTTGTTATGATGTATTCTTTTGAGGACTGGGACTTTTTTTGTGGAGGATCTTATATTGTATTCCTGGAAGCTGGTACACAGTAAGCACTTAATAAATGCTCAGATCTTTCCTCTTCTTCCCTCTCTTCTCCTTTTCTTTCCTCTCTTTTCTCCTCTCCTCTCCTCTTCTCTCTTCTCCTTCTCTTCCTTCTCCTTCTGCCCTCTCTTCTCCTTTTCTTTCCTCTCTTCCCTCCTCTCCTCTCCTCTTCTTTTCTCTCTTCTCTTCTCCTACCATTCCTAAACATCCTACTTCTTTCATTAGTTTTTTTTTTTATCACATATTATGTCTCAACTGGATTCCCTGCCTCTGATCCCTTGAATATTTCCCTGGCATTTGTGCTCCTTGCTCATCTCCTCAGACCCACTGTAACCTAGGAATTTGGAGCTAGGGGAAAAAATCAGCAACACATTACCTAACACAACCTCTTTATTTTTACAGATGAGGAAACTGAGTCTTACAGAGATTAATAGATTTGCCCAAGGTCACACAGATTAATAATAAATAAGCCTCAAGTTAACTCACTGCTCTTTTCAGTACAGATTAAGACCAAATTCCCAGTCTGTATCTCCTCTGTTCCTTAGCAACTGAGCTCCTGACTTGTCTCCTATCCTCCTGATGGGTTTCCATTTACTGGAATTTCTGCCTCGTTCTCCAGTCTCAGTGACTCCTGCCCCTGCTCCTCAGTTTCCCCATGGCGTATTCTCTGATAATAATAGCTAGCATTTAGATGATACTTTAAAATCTGCAAATCACTATAATAAAAGCTAGCACTTTAAAATTTACAAGCATTTTCCAATGTGATTTGATTCTCACAAGCATCCTTTGTGGTTGGTGCTATTAGTATTTCCATTTTTACAGTTGAGAGGAAACCCAGCCTGAGAGAGCCTGGATGACTTCCTCAGGATCACACATTCAGGGCACATCAAAAGCAAAAATGGAATCCAGCCCTCTTGGATCTGAGTGGATACAATGGCGTGCTAAATGTTTAACAACTGGCTCTCTCCAGGGGAAAATTGTATCCCTGACATATTTTATTATTATTAATCACTTTGTTAGATCTAGATTATCAACAGGACAACACATCACGCACTTGCCCTTGCCAGTTTTGAAGGTGTAAATTCTCACACTGAACATTTAACCACCAGTTCTTCTGAGCTGGTTCTAGTGGTCTCCGGCACATCCCTGCCTGAGACCAGTTGTTTCCACTAGGCCATACAGCTGGTGGGTGGGTGGTTTGCTTGAATTATTATTAACAGGTCTTGGGACAGACCTTCACAGAATTATCCTCCTTTTCCCCATGTAATATTATCCCATGATGATAATGGCCTTTTTGCCCAGAAGGCATAATTCTCTCAGCCTCAAACACTGAGGATAAAGATCACAGATCTAACACCAAGCTGAGGACAAAGATCACAGCTCTAAACCCAAGCCAGTGTGGGTGACTTGAGTGTCCTTTGAAGAGTTCAGGCGATGGTGTTCACAGAGCCCATGGACTTCTCTCTCTCTGGGAGTTATGAGTCGTCTTCCCTCAGGCTGGAAAGAATTGAATCGGCTAAAAATAAGGAGCTGATTAGAAGCACTAGGACACACTGACACCATCAAGAAATGACAAGTGGCAGAGAGGGAGGGAGTGGAGAACTTCTGAAAACAAAAGAAGAGCTACAAATATACTCCAAACGTACAGAGGCCATGTTGTGTAGGTGAAAGGGGATTGGGGGACTCAGTCCCTGCTGTGAAGATCACTATTCCAGCCTAGGACAGTGATGGATATTCATAATAAGCACCCTGAGTCATAGAGAAAGTGGTAAGTTATGATTAGTCCTTTGTCTTAGAAATCAGGAGAGTATAAAATATATTTAGGAGAGCTTGCATTTAAAAAAGAAAACAGGTTTTCCAGATGATTTTAAAGTACCTCCATGTGGGACATTTCACCTCCCAGTGATGTCAGGTCAATGATTCCCCACTATTATCCTAATTAATTGGGAGAAGGATTTGGGGGGAATACCTTATTACTGGGTATTCTGACTTCTTATGGTTCTTGACACATGACTCAATTTTATGACCCTGTGCCTTAGTAGCTGTCCCTAATGTCTGAACTGCCCTCCCACTTCAGTTAAGCCCCTTCAGCTCTAATTTTTCTTCAAGACAGAACTCCATTATCCTCTTCTGCATGAAGATATTCTCTTCTTTCCCTATTGTTTCTTTTCCCTTACAGTTGCTAGTGTCCTTCCCATCTCAAATCTATTCCCTGTATTCCTGTTTGATTTGTAGCTGCTCCCAATAGAACATAAACTCATTCTAGAGAAGGAAACCCCCCATTTTGAGAGAATTTCCCTTTCATCGCCTATCCCTAGTGCCTAACTCGGTGCCTGACACATAATGGATTCTAAATAAATGCTTGTCAGTTAATTAAAGAGGGAATGGAAGATCAGGTTGAGTTAGTAAAAATTAGGAATTAGAGATATACTGATCTGTTCCTTTTGGACCCACTTTGATGAATGAATAAGAGGGTCTCATTTTTAACTTGAAGAATACTTTTTAAAATTTTTTTATTATAATTTTTATTTACAAGATATATGCATGGGTAATTTTATAGCATTGACAATTGCCAAACCTTTTGTTCCAACTTTTCCCCTCTTTCCCCCGCTCCCAGATGGTAGGTTGACCAATACATGTTACATATGTTAAAGTATAAGTTAAATACAATATATGTGAACATTTCCAAACAGTTATTTTGTTGTACAAAAAGAATCGGACTTTGAAACAATGTACAATTAGCCTGTGAAGGAAATCAAAAATGCAAGTGGACAAAAATAGAAGGATTGGGAATTCTATGTAGTGGTTCATAGTCATCTCCCAGAGTTCTTTCACTGGGTGTGGCTGATTCAGTTCATTACTGCTCTATTGGAGCTGATTTGGTTCATCTCATTGTTGAAAATGGCCACGTCCATCAGAATTGATCATCATATAGTATTGTTGAAGTATATAATGATCTCCTGGTTCTGCTCATTTCACTCAGCATCAGTTCACATAAGTCTCTCCAGGCCTTTCTGAAATCATCCTGTTGGTCATTTCTTACAGAACAATACCAGAATACTTTTTTATTATTATTAAATAAGCTATTCAGGTGCTAAAGTTCTTTTAAAAGCACTTATTTTCTGAAGTAGGTTTAGTTCTTATTAGCACTATTTTGGGTAATAATTATTTTGGTAATCAACAAGTCCATCAGCTGGATGTCTCCATTATGTCAAAGAGTAAGGAAGGAAACAAAGAAACCAAACCAAAAACAATTATAGTCTAGTTGCTTACCTTGAGATTATAATAAACATTTATTAAATACCTATAATTAGAAGGTCCCTTGGTCAATGAAATAATAGACAAACTTCATATCCCTATTAATTAAAAGGTCACTATCCTTCTCACTAAGGTTGCAAACTTGAAATTACAATAATGTCTACTATTATTGCATATTTAAAAGGAATAGCAAGTTATACATAATGGATTTGCAATTTCATGTACAATCATCTTTTTAAAGAAAATTATACTATAAATGGAAAAGCTTGTTTTATTACATAAATTAGAAATTAAATATATTTTTTAAAAAAAGAGCTCCTACAATGACCTTAAGTTCTCCTTCTTTCTTTGATAATTCAAATTTAAATTCTAGTGCAGTTCATACTCAGAATTTCTGAATGAATCAAGTTAAATAATGAAGTTCAGACATAGTTTAAAGCTTCCTCAAGAGCCTCAGTCTATCCCAACTATGCTCTTTTCTATAGTGCATTTTATAGCAGTTGCATTTCTCTGTGTACATGTATATTGATTACACATTAGTCTGCACTGTCACCCTTAACACACCATGAACTCTTTGACTGCTAAAATTGGGCTAACTCTTAAATATGGGCTTCATTCTGGCAGCAGAGGGCCAGGACCAAAAAAAAAAAAAATCGAATCCTCCTCCTTTAAATTCATCATATGCTATCTGTCAATCCATTAAATTAACCTAATTTTTTTAAAGGTGATTTTGAAGGCATGGAGCATCTGCCTTCCATCCATCCATCCTTCATGACATTGCTAAATTAATGTTCCTTTGTGCTTTTCATCCTGCCTCTTCTCCAAACCCTTCAGTATATTCCTGTTGCCTGGAGGAGCTGTCCAGCATACATAGAGGGAAGCAGGTTGGCTAGTGGATAGCTAACTGGACTTGTAATCAGGAAAACCTGTGTTTGAATCCTGTCTATAACAATTTCTGGCTATATTTCCCCGGTAAATTCTTTGACTTCTCTGGGCTACAGTTTTCCCCATCCATACATATAATGAGCGTGAACTCTCATTACATACAGCATCCTTTACATTTCATTACATATTCATCCACACAGTAAGAGAGTGAACTCAATAAGCTCTAAGATTCCTTCCTCCAACTTTGCCTAGCATTTTGCATCTCCCTTAGGTGCTTATTCTCTCCACTCTTTGCTCTCTATGAGAGATCTGTGATTTCATTAGTATTCACGATTACTGCCTCCACTAATATTTGCTCCATTTGATGAATTGGTTGGCTGAAAAAATTCATCACCTGCTTCTTAACCTTTTGGTAATGAGCCTTTCTATACTCATCCAGGCCCAAATTCAGATGGTAGAGAAAAAGCTCTTCCTAGGATGATTCGTAAATCTTGGTAGAATCTCTCCCCGGCCTTATCCTTGGCTGACAAAGGCTTCAAGAACTAGGGATAACTACTATTCTTGAGAAAACATTAGTGGAGGGAATGGATTCACATGGTCCTAGTTATTGACTGACCTAGAGTCAGGAAGATCATCTTCTTGAGTTCTATTTTGGCCTCAGTGCTTACTAGCAGGGTGGCTCTGGGCAAGTCACTTAATCCTGTTTATCTTAGTTTCCTTATCTAGAAAATAGGCTAGAGAAGGAAATGGCAAGTCACTCTAGTATCACAGCCAAGAAAACCCCAAATGTGGTCATGAAGAGTCAGATGTACCTAAAAATGATAAAGAACTAATGAGGGAAAGGAAAGGGGAAACCCCATTTCTCAGTGCAAAGATCCCATGAGGCGCAGTTTCCCTGTAAATGAATTTACAGGCCCAAAAAATTAGATTGATAAATAAAAGGTTTATTGTAGAAATTTGGAAGTAAAGCTCAGTTAGAAAGACACCAGGGCCAGAGGTGGCCGCTGGGTGGGTAGGAACCCTTACATGGCTGGAAGGATACCATGTGTTGGGGGGAAGGGCTCCTGCAAAGAGAGGGCTCTGGTGTGGCCCTTTTTATACCTAAGAGGAGATGGGCGGTATCCCTAAGTTCTTGGCAGGCTTTTCAAGTGAGGGCTGGGGGGAAGCTGAGCTGATGGTGGGGCTGGGCCTGGATATTCAAAGGATGCCTTTGACCAGGATTTGTGAATCAAGGTCAGCCATGGGTTGGGCAATTAGAAAGGAATCTTAAAGGGACCTCAACCCCCATCAGAACAACAATCATCTGGGGATAGGGCTAGAGATTAAATTGGCGATTTTATTGCTATAGGGAAATCGATGAGGAGGCTCACTATGTGCTTTGGCACTTTCTTTGCACTGCTAAAAATTGAGATGACTTGATGAAGATCACAGTAAGGGTGTATCAGAGACATGGCTCGAACCCATCTTCCGAGGCTTCCTTGAAGCCCCCTCTTAGCAATTTCATACCATCTCTCAGTACAAAGCCATTTTCTTGAGGTAGAAAAGGTATGAGCTGTGGAGGAAGGAGACAGTCTGGTCAGTGATTTCAGAGATGATGTTTGAAGAGAGGGAAATGTTCTTTTCAAGAATCACGCAGCTATGAAGTCCTATGTCAAGAATCGAACCCAAGCCTGGTGCTTCTCATTACCATCAGTGCTTCCCAAGTCTAAGATGAACAGGCTAGAGTCACATAGAATCATAGATTTAGAATTGGGTGGCCATAATTTTAGTTTAACCCCTTCCACTGTTTTACAAGGGAGGAAACTGATCACACAGAGGGCAAGTAAAGTCAGAATGTGAGTGCAAACCTTGAACATTCCCTATTTCAATGTACCATGGAATCAAGGGCATGATACTGAATTGAAGGTCTCGGGCTAGCACAGCCAGAAGAGCCCAGAAAATTGGCTCAAATTGAGAATATTCCCAAGTTTCCTCTTTTCTCTGCTCTCAACCTTCTTCAACCTGAATCCGAAAGGGCTCAGATTTTATTTATCTTGCTTTTGTCTTTTCTAATTATGGATTTTTCCCCAAACACCTTGATGAGGGGGACGCTACCTTCCTTGGGCCCGTCTTCATCGGAAGTAGTAAATTAAACAATTTATTTTACATTAAAATTAATGAAGTCATGTAGAGTTGTTGCCCGCGGCGCTCCACCCCTCCTCACACTCTGCTGCTTAGCCTGATTAGGAAAAAAGAGGGAGGGAGCTCAGCAGCAGGGAGAGAGGAGGAAAGAAGGCACTCTAATGCTTGGACAATCCAGTGGAAACAGACCAAGAGAGCCTTGTCTGGAGATAAAGGCCTGGGAAATTTCCAAGTCATAGACTCCTTCCACCATATTGGATGCCACCCAATACTCTCAGGCAACCACATCAACCTAGGGAGGAGCAAATAGTCTCTGAACTGAGGGCCCTGTATGATTCAAGGATGTCATCAACCACGAGTCTGTTTCCTCTTTGGAAAATGAGGTCCTCAGAATATATGACCTTGAAGATCCCTTCAAGCTCCAAGTACCTATTCTAACTTCCTCATTTCACATAGAAGAAAATAGAGTAAATTGACTTATCCAAGATCATACAAGTTGCAAGTGGAAGAAATGGAAGTTGAGATGTGGTATTCTACTTCCAAATCGAGCCTCACTATACCACCATATTGGTTTTATTTTTTAGTTGAGGAACCTAATTATTGGATTAGTCTAACAGAGTCAGAATTAAAAACCAGGATGGGGGAGGAAGAGTGACCTCTTGGTCCCTAGTTTTAATGCCTTCTTCTGCATTCAAGCACAGCCCAAAGTCTGTTTTCCTGTTGGGTAGATTGTTTTTCAGCATGTGAATCTTAGGAAATAATCCCCATCACGTGCACACCCTCTCACCCACACATGCAAAAGCACACCTGTGTTTTCTAGCACCTGACAAGCAAGAACAGAGGTAATTGCTTCTTAGTGCTTCATGTCTAACCTCCTATACTTCTTGGAATTCAAGAAGCAACCTTATATAAATGAATTCTGGAAACTCAGACTTGCTTGTAGCATCACCAGCTTGTCCCATACTAATTAGTGAAAAACATGGGTATGGCTCATACAGTGACAGTAACAGAGTATCTATTAGGTACCCTCTGTGTATACAAAACTGGTTTTCCCTATTGAACACCCCCTGTAAGCACAGGGCTGCTGCTTGGTGCATCTATCGTCCCTGCTGGGAGCAGATTTTTCAGTTTTAGTACTTTTCTCCCACGTCCTTCTTCAGTAGAGTGGATCAGTTTCCCTCCCTCCTTAACATTCTCTTTCTCACATTTACCATATTTACCTTTAAGGACATAAGAATCTTGAGAAGTCACATGATTCATGTATTGCCTGGTAGACCATAAACTCCTTGAGGGCAGGAGCTGTCTTGGCTTTCTCCTCAGCACCCAACACAGCGCTGACGTAATCAGTCCATCAAATTGCATGGATTCAGTGTCTTCAGTGTTACTTCCACTAAACATACTGGGTTGATTGAGGGACCTCCCAGCAAACAAACTCCTTCCACAGATCAATCAACAAGCATTTGTTATGTTCTTACTATGTGCCAAACACTGTGCTTAATACAAAGGACAAAAAATTATCCTTGTCCTCAAGGAGTTTACATTCTAATGGAGGAATCTTAACATGTATGTAATTCATTCCTACATGTGCAAAATATATAGGGAGTAGATGAAAATTACACCTTGAAGGGAATGTTCTAGTCTTCTGAAGGATCAGGAAAGGGACCCTAGAGAAGGTTGTTTTTAACTGAATCTTAAGGAAGTCAAAGATTTTTAAGGGAATAGAGATGAGGTCTAAATACTCCCTCAAATGCCAGGTAGCAAAACCCCTTTGCAGCATAGGAGAGTTTTTATGAACTATTACAGCTGAAAACATGTATGAGTTGGTGGCCAATTGCCTGGTAACAGAGCTCTTCATCCTTGATTAAATTGTGCCTACAGATGCAAGTGCAACCTCTTTCTCTAGGTACATATAAAGTGTTTCCCATTTGATGAGAGCCCATGTTCTTCCAGCCTTGCCTCTGAGAACCCAGGATCATCTTCACATTACCAGCAAGCATCAGAGAGGAGGAACTGAGATTATGTGAGGATGATTTTAGCTTAGTTATCAACATAACTGGGCAGTGTATTTGATTGTTTCTCAATACCTTCAAAATTTTATGCTCTTAAAAAAATGGAAAGATCTTTGATTTCCTATCATGGCAGGGGTAGAAGGGAGTCTTCCAATGACAATCAAGATTGTCCCATGGTTCTAGTTGTTTAAAGTACATTGACATGAATCGATTTGTTTAGGATCACATGAATAGTAAATGTCAGAGGCAGGATCTGAACCCACATATTTCTAATGTCCAACCCAACACTATTCCCAAACCATCCGTCCTCCACCACCACAAGGATAAGATGGGGATGAAATCTGTGACTTTATTGATGCGGGGATAAGATAGGATAGGGATGAGAGCTATGACTTCATTGGTACAGGGAAATTAGTACAGGACAGCTTATATTTTCTTCTTTTTTCTTTTTTTTTTATTTAATAGTTTTTATTTACCAAATATATGCATGGATAATTTTACAACATTGACAATTGCCAAACCTTTTGTTGCAATTTTTCTTTTGTTGCAGTTTTTCCCTTCCTTCCCCCCCCCCAGATGGCAGGTTGACCAATACATATTAAATATGTTAAAGTATAAATTAAATATAATACATGTATACATGTCCAAACAGTTGTTTTGCTGTACAAAAAAATCGGACTTTGAAATAGTGTGAAGGAAATAAAAAATGCAGGCGGACAAAATTAGAGGGATTGGGAATTCTATGGTTCTTAGTTACCTCCCAGAGTTCTTTCACTGGGCGTAACTGGTTCAGTTCATTACTGCTCTATTGGAACTGATTTGGCGCATCGAATTGTTGAAGAGGGCCTCAAACATCAGAATTGATCATCATATAGTATTGTTGTTGAAGTATACAACGATCTCCTAGCCCTGCTCATTCACTCAACAGCTTATATTTTCAAAGAGCTGCCTGAAATCTTGAAAGGTTAAATGATTTATTTGCCCAAGGTCACAAAGTCTTTATATATCACATCAAATATATAGACCTGAATCCAAGTCTTCCTGGCTTTGGGATTAGCTCTCTATCCACTACATTTTGGCACCTTTTCAAAGAACTTTTTAAAAATCATTTTATTTTTATTGATGTCTCTTGTTTTTTTGAGGATCTTCTTTTCCACAATCTTCTCAGCAGATCGTCCCTGGGTCTGATGGTATCTGCAATATTCCACATTTCATTCTTCCATCTCTACAAAGAGAGGAAGGAGGTACATTTTCTCACATCTTCAACACTTAAACTTGGGCATTATCATTATCATTGCATTCATCATTATAATCAGACGATGTTCTTTTGCTTTTAAGTTTATGATACCCTATGTGGACAGAGAAAGGGAAGGGAAGGGAAAGATTACTATGACAAATTCATAGCATTGTGTACATATGAAAGAAACAATATCGCAGGTCATATACCTAACTCCTTTTACAGATAAGGAAACTGAGGCTTGGAGAAATTAAGTGATTGATGAGGGTTGCATGTCAGAGAAAGGATCTGAATTCAAATCTTCCTATCTCTTGCATCCACTACATATTTCTGCTTTACTTTATAGAAGTACATCTTAGGCTGGTGTTTTCCACTTAACATGCCTGAAATCGTTGATCTTCACCGTGGCATAAAGATGAGTTCTTGTAAGGTTGAGTAGAAAAGTTGGGCAATTTTCCCAACCTTAACCTAGCTCTTCAGAAAATAGCTTCATTAGATTAAAGAGAAGTGTCTCTTCTTTATAGATCAGACTAACCCTCATTCAAATGTAAGTCCACACCAACTCCAAAATCAAAGAGAAATCATTTTGGGGTTACCTGCTTTGCGCCTTCCCTCTCCCATTGATATAGAGATCTATTTTTAGGCTTTTGTTCTGTGGGGGCTGTGCTGGTTTTCATAGCAACCTAGAGTTTCTCCGAATCTACCCAGTGCCTTAGATGTGACTGGTAAGGTCTCCGCCACTGAATGAACTCATCAGAGCCATTGAGAAGGACAGAGAAAGGGAATAGCAACAAGGCTTCCCAAATGGGGCTTCTGAAGAATGGGATCTTTTCTTCCTGGGAAATAGGGAAATTGTGGTCACTAAATAGCTTCCATAGAAGAATTGATAACCACAAACAACTAGACATTTTGCCTCCAAGCTCTTTCTAGATACAGGCCAGACCCAATGAATGAATGAATGATAAAGTATATATTAAGTGGGAAGTGATATGGAGACCTGATTTGGCGCCTGGTTGGTATGATCTCATACATATGTACTGAAGGACACAAAGGGGAGATTGAGTGGGTCAGGGCCTTTGCTCATTGCAATTTACCCCCGTTCTTGAGAGAAAAATGCAAAAAAAAATGTTTTCCACAAATGGAGAATCAGAAGCTTCATCCTTTTTTTGTTGTTGAATTTTTATTGATATAGTTTGTTTTTATATCACCAATCACCATTATGAAGATCTTACCTTCTCTCACGATAAACTGAGACAGACAGACAGAGAGATAGATAGAAAGAAATGCAAGCAAGACACTCCTTGCCTTTTAAGAATTTACCTTTTAATTGGTGAATGCAGCACATAATGGATAGCTGGAGAGTCGTGAGTGGGGGGCAAGGTTACCTGCATGGGGTAAAGATGACTGATGAGGAGTCTAGAAGATACCTTTATAGAGTAAAATGAAACATGACTGGGGGCTCTCCTGAAAGAATAGTCCAGGGGAGAGTTCATTTCCATTCCCCTCTGATCCATTTAATTCCCCAAAATTTCAATTTGCAGATATCCTCCTTTATCCTCTCTTTTCTTTGTCCCACCATCCTTCCACCCAAGTGTTGCACATTCTTGCTGTCACTGCAGCTTATCTAATATGAGTCCCATTTTCACGATCTTAAAGACTTTAATTAGATAATTTGATATGTTCCTCTAAAACTCCGGAGTCTGATTCATCAAAGCGATAACAAGTAGATATTTTGGGAATTTGTTCTAGTTTTAATGACTAAATTGCATTCCTGTTTGTTATTTATCTTCTTGTGGGCATTCTAATAATTATCTCTGAATCTTCTTCATCCCTTCCCCCAGCCCTTGTAGGAAGTTGCTTCCCCAAGGAGCCCGTGAATCCAATTGTCCCTATCTGAGTATGGTATACTCTCTGGGAGCTTGGTTCCTTAGAAAGAGCAGAGTTGGTGGGATTGGGACTGGGCTGGCCAGACCCTCCAGGAAAGTCTTTCTGTAAGGAATGGCACCATCTTGGTACAGTGAATACTTAAGAGCTGGGTTCCAATCTGGATTCTGGCACTCACCATCTGTGAAACATTGAGCAAATCACTTAACCACTCTGACTCAGTTACTTTTCTGTAAAATAAAGTGGTTGGATTGTCAGGGATCCTTAACTTCTCTCGGGCAGTAGAGTAAAGCCAATGGACCCTTCTCCCACTAATGCTTTTAAGTGCATAAAAGAATATCAATGAGTTACAAAGGAAACCAGTGACAATGCATTAACATGTAGTTGTCAAAATATGTTGAAATGTTCACAGCCACCAAAACGAGAATCCTGGCACTGGATGGTTTTACAAGGTCCAATCAACAAGTATTTATTAAGTGCTTATTGTGTGCCAGATACTTGACAAGATTCTGAAAAGGATAAAGAAAACAAAAACAATCTCTGCCCTTAGAGAGCTTATATTCTAATGTGAGAAAGAACATGTACCTGGATAGTGATGTGCAGAAGTTACAATATGAAAGGAAGGTATCAGAAGTTGGTGGAAATCATTTATTCAGAAGTTGGTGTTTGAGCTGAGCCTTGAAAGAAACCAGAGATTCTGAGGGGAAGATATGAGGAAGGAACGCATTCCAGGCCTGGGACACAGATAAGACAAAGACACGGGGGTATGAGATGGAGTATCCTGAGTGAGGACAATTTAGACTGGACTAAAAAGTTCATGGAAGGGGCAGCTAGATGGTGCAGCCCTGAAGTCAGGAGGACTATCTGGTCTCAGACACTTAACCATCCTGGCTTAACCCCAATTGCCTCAGAAAAAAAGGGGCATGGAATTGAGGAGTATGCACTCCTATCATCCTGTGACTGGAGGGAGTTCTGAGACTGAAAATGATTTGATTTCTGGCTCTGTTGGTGAGATCTATCGCACACGATGTCACTCTTCCAAAGGATGCTCAGGGAACTCAGCACTGCCAAAGTTGAGATAGAAACTGGTCCTTCCCTTCCATAAGTTGAAGGAAGACAAGTCACCAAGAGTGAAGGTTGGATCACGAGGACATTACCAGTGCTGGCCCCTTGCTTTCCCATTTTGGATATACTATCAAGATATTTCTTTAAAAAGTTCAAGTTGCTGAACATTGCATCATTTGCTCCAAGGCACCAATGCTCCTTCTGCAGTAACTCATCATAAGAAGCCTGGGACCTGGCTTTACTGGCAGAACCAGCAGGGAAATTCAGACACCAGTGGCTATCGCCCTTTCTCCTTCCTCTTCCCACATCCGATCTTCTTCTTCTGCCTCATCACAGCCGGGGAAGGATGAGGGAATGCTGAGTGGGTCCTAGAACAAGGCACTTCTGGCCATAGAGACCAGGCTAAGTCTGCTCCATTTGGGAGATCTCGGCTGTTCTGGCTGAGCACGAGGGCAGCACCGCCATTGCTACCAGATGGGGCTGCCCAATTGATGATGAAAGATACTGACATAAGATTGTGAAGGGAGCTGTTCTTTACCCTGAGGTAGCATGCTTCTGCGCCTGGCAGGGTGGAAAGTGATCCTTCACATTACAGCCAGACATTTGGTTCAGCTTGTCATTTAGTCAATCAATTCAAGCATTAATAAGGGCCTACAATATACCGAACGCTGTGCCAAATGTTGTGGAAACAGACAAAAAAGAAAACAGACTCGATCTCCACAGAGCTTGTTGTAAGGAGCTTGCTATTTTTCTTCCTTCATTTTCAAAGAGAAGGTCAGGGACATCATAGCATGTGATGTCTCAATGAACTGGATTTAAACGAGGCAGGATTGTGCAAAGTCACCAGTCTCACTCTTTCCCCAAATCATTGAGGTCCGGAGCAGGACAACTGGCAACGTCCCTGGACGCAGAGGGTGACCTTGGTATCTTCAGTGTCTAACCAGGCTCTCCGAGTTCCACAGCGCCTGCTTCAGCACTTTTGTGGAAATTAGAACAAATTGTTCCCGTTCACCCTTTCCACTGGTCCACCCTTTTCACAGGGGTGAACAGCCCCCAACTCACTGAGGAGTTTGAGATCTGTTGGTTACCCTCAATCTGGTTTTGCCCAATGTGGCCGCTGCACATGCTACAGCTTCTTGGAAAATTGGGTGAAAAGACTGTTCAAATCCAGTCTCAGACATTTAATACTTCCTGACTGAGTGACCCTAGGCAAGTCACTTAACCCCAATTGCTTCAGCAAAAAAAGGGGGGCATGGAATGCCCTAAAAATAGATGAGCAGCCCCGAAAAGGGCTCAACATGCCCTCACACCAGAGGTACCATCTAGGAAACCACAGAAATCTTAGGAGATGGCTTAACATTTCCCTCTTATTCACTGGTCCTGAGAGCAGAATCAGGAAGGTAGGGCAAGTGATCTGGGTATAGGAGGTAAGTAATTGCTACCAATAACTCTGCAAAAGACACTGTCTCAGTTCCTCTTAAAGGCTGCCTATAGATAACTTCGTTAGCTGAGTCATTAGCTGTTCATTATAGCTAGATTGTTCATTATAGAGAAATGCTGACTAAGAGGAAGAGCTGGAGAGCCAGAGTGAGCCTTGTGTGCCTTCAGAATGACTGAGTCCAGTTACCTAAGATGGACTGGTGTTTTCTAGTGTGGTCGGTGTCCTTTGGGAGATTATTACAAAGTGGACGACAAAGAGAGCTCCTGAAGGTACTTGAAAGAGCTGGGCAGCGAGGGCCTCTGGGTCACCAGGTCAGTGACATTTGTGTCCTTGACAATCTCTGGCAGGTTGGTGCCAAAAGACATAGGACCCTTTGTTCAGTGCACCCCGATCCCAGCAGTTTTTCTGTTATCAGAACAATGATCTTCAGGTATTCCTCAATTATTCCTCCGATAATCTGAGAGTTGGAGCCACAGAACTGATGCTTTTGAATTGTGGTGCTCGAAAGAACTTTGGAGAATCTCTTGGACAACAAAGAGCTCAAATCAACCAATACTTAAAGAAATTAGTTCAAGCTATTCACTGGAAGGCCAAATCCTGAAGCTGAAGCCTAAATATTTGGGGCACAAAATGAGAAGACTGGATTCACTGGAAAAGAGCCCGACATGGGAAAGATTAAAGGCAAAAGGAAAAGGGGATGACGGAGGATGAGATGGAAAGATACTATCATAGAACTAACAAACTTGAGATAGATAAGTTGTAAGAGAGAGTGCAGAATAGAAGGACTTAGTATGCCGTGGTCCATGGGGGTCACAAAGGGTCAACCATGACTGAATAGCTGAACAACAGCAGCAAAATCTTCAAAGGTGTCTCTTTTTCCACAGAGACAAACCCCAGATGTGTCTAAATTGGTATTTTAGTAGCTCCGAGATTTCATTAGTGAGTTCTTTTTCTACTGTCTCTCCTCCATCGATCAGTCTCATTCTGTGTAATTCTTGTGTTTTCCAGTAAATCCCTCACAGCACACTTCCTCTGGCTCTTTAAGTATCTCAGCAGTAACTGTGTATTGCCATCCACCTATCGTCTCTTGTTCTTATAACGATTGTCCCACCCCCTTTGCCAGTCATTCCACAACCAGGTAATGAATTTTGCCCCACGTTTGCATGAAACTATTCCTAAATCATTCCTCCAATAATCCTCAGATATTCCTCAGTTACTCCTGTTCTTGGGCTATTACATATGCCTCAGTTTCCCCTTAGAAAAGAATAGTAAAGATGGAAGAAGCTTCAGTTTTCAGCATTTCCTCCCTCATCCTTTCCCTTCCTTTTCTCTCTATAATCCCAATATTGTTTCTGTGCTAGGGTTAAGTAGCCAATGATGGGAGCCGAAGCCCCTTCCTCAGCAGGGCCCCTCCAGCAGCTTCTGACCATGTCTGGAAAGGGGACAAGAGAAGCACAGGAAATGAACAGAGGGACTGAGCTGACCTTTCCTTTCCTCTCCTCAGCAGACCCAGCTCCAGTTAGTCTGAGGACATAGAGAACCTATTATTGTAGAATCAGAGATCTAGAGCTTTAAGGGAGCGCAGAGGTCCTCTAGAACCCCCTCTTTTCCAGGGAAGGAAACTGAGATACACAGCAGCTAAGTCAATATTCCAAGATGACCCAGGTTGGAAGCATCAGAATTGAACCATTCCAGCGCTGGGGGCCTTCCATCCATCAGACATACCGGGGAGGCAGCTTTCCAATAATGAGAAGAGCTCGCAATGTGGAGTAAAAAATGACATTCTAAAGGCACCAAGAGAAGCAGTTCAATTAAGGAGAGAGAAAAACACAGTTGTTCTGGGGAAACCAATGTGGAAAGATGCAAAAGGACAAACCAAGCAATTCAGAATTTTTTAAAGGTATACAGGGAAGAAAATCAAGTCAGATAAAAAAGATGAACACGAAAGTGTGGCGCAGTATTGGGAGAATAGTGTCAGGAGGCTAAAGCTCAGACTGAATGAAGGGGAACCACAAAGACTGATGGGGGAGGGGGGACTGTCACCCAGGCTTTCAGCTGGAGAATTTGCATAAAAGTCTCCTCATTGGTAGGAAGAAAAATGACTCCAGACTGCCTGCTTCTGTGAGGGGCAGAGTCAGTGCCAAAGCTATGGAGGGAGACAGGTTCTTCTGCCTTCGTGATCCACAGAGGTCCCAGCCTCCCTTCTAGGAGAGAACCATGGGAAATAGACACTTAGGCTTTTGCCTCTTGACCCCCAGGTTCATCTTCTTCATCCGTAAAATGAGAATAACCATACGTGTTCTACCCAGCTCCCAGGCTTGTTGTGAAAAGCAGGCTTTTGTCAACCTCAAAGCTCAGGCAGCCAGGCAATAAATAATCTTAGCAGCCAGATTTATAGAGTGCTTTAAGGTCTGCAAAGCACTTTATACATGTTCACTTATTATTGGGCATTTGTTAAGTGCCTACTATGTGCCAGCCCTTTGGTAAGTGCTGGCCATATAAAGAAAGGCAAAAGGCAGTCCTTGGTCTCAAGATTCTCATAATCTTATAGAGAGAAAACATACAAACAAAATAGATCTGGCCTAAATTGGAGATAATTCAGAGGGAAAGCACTAGCATCAAGGGGAGTGTGGGGGCAAGCCCTCTTGTACAAGGGGAGGTTTTACCTGGGACTTCAAGGAAGAAAGGGAGAATTCCAGGCGTGAGAGACACTGGGTACAAGATGGAGGGCCTTGGACGTGTGACCTTTTTTAATCTTTTGACAGAGTGATTCTTGTCCCCAGGAGTCATAAAACCCTCCTGTTCCCATCTCCTGCAGTATTCTTATCACTGTGTCATGGGCCCCTTTCTTGGCTCTGGGTATTCAGTGTTCCATCTTGCTGCAGACTTCCTCTTCCTTCTCCATTTCAGGGGATGTGAGATCTCACCCAGGCAGGCCCTCCTTCCAATGATGTGATCTACAGCCCAACCACCCTCCCCTTCCTCCCACTGATTCTCTCTGTACCTTGTTCCTCCCAAGGGTTTGCATGTTTTCTGCCCAGTGAGAATGTAAACGATTTCAGGATAGGACTTGTTCTTGCCTTTCTCTCGTTTCCCATACTTAATCAATGCTTGGTGATTTGCCACGCTTTCCCTTCCTGAGAAGTTGTGGTCATGTTGTCTTGTAAATCCTTCTGCCATCATCCTGGAGGAATACGGGAGGGGTGCCCTCTCTACATCTCTTGGTATTGCATGTATACCATTGTGTCCTCTACCACATCCTACTCAAAGGCTTCTGGGATCTCAAAGGTGATGCCAGCAGAACACAAGCTCTGGCAGATTCTTCCATGTTGGAAAGGCTGAAAATGGACTACAAGATAACTATGTCTGCTTTGTGGGTGATTTTCTAGCTAATAATTGAGAGTGCTCCCTCCCCAGGAGGCTTTTATTTGATGATGAGCCCTTTATCCATAGCCACCCATAAAAAAACAGCTTGTGTGGGTTGAACGTGAGCACATGGACTTACAGACACTGTTTCATGAAGGATCAAACATGGGCTGACAAGAAACTCACCAAGAGTGGAGCTCCCGGTGTCTCTGACACTGATCTGACATATAACATCAGACATGAGCCCAGGTTGGGGTGGGTGGTTGGGGAGAGAGAAGAGCTGCCTTAGTCTTATTTTTCCTTAAGCCACATGACCAGAAGTGCTATGGATGCAGGGCTGATGATCAAGCAGCTCTTACTGCCATCCAGGCCCATGAAGGCTAAACCTGCCTATTGACTATGAAAACCAGCCATGGTTCCAGAGGCTTGTGACTGCCTCCCAGATCTTTGAGGTTATCCATGATAGTGGTAGCAAGTGTGGACTGCTGGGGAATGGTCTGGGTGGTATTGAGGACCTGAAGAACACCATATCTACAGCTATGGGCAAATGGCTCCTGTTTCCCTTAAAGTGTAATCATGTCTCCCTGGGGACAATGACAACTGGGTATCAGTCAATAATGTTGGTGACTGAGTTCCTACTTTGGGCTCCAACCAGCCTCTATGTGCTGTCAGAAGTCAGTTGTCTTTAGGGGACTACCTTTTGTAGATGGATCCTCCAATAGGGTGGTAGAAATAATTATAAATGCAATAACAATAAGTATAGATAATTAACATTCATTTACTATGTACCAGATACTATGTTAAGTGCTTTACAACTATCATCTCATTTGATTCCCACAACAAGCCTGGGCAACATGTGCTGTTATTATACCCAGTTTACAGATGAGGAAATTGAGGCAAACAGAGGTTAAGTCACTTGTCCACAATCATACAGCTATTAACTGAGGCTGGATTTGGATTCAAGTCTTCTTGACTTCAAGTTTAGCACTTTACTGCACCATCTCATTGTGAAGATCCTGAAGGATGATCCTGGAGGATGATCCTGGAGATACAATTGAAAGACTTAGGTTTTGGAGTAAGAGGATGAAATTTCTGATACTAACTAGTTGTATAATCCTAAGCAAGTCACAGCTTTCCACGGCCTCGGTTTCCTCAGCTGTAAAATGAGGGAGTTGAATTAGAGAGTTTTTAAGGTCCCTTCCAACTCAGAATCCATGATCCTATGTTCAAAAACTCTTGTCTGAACACATTTACTCAAAAATTAGGAGAAGAAAAATTAGTTCAAATTAGCTCAAAATTACTCAGAAATTAGCAGGAGAGAAATGAGCAAAGCTAAAGAGTAAGTTGATGCTAAATGACTTACAGAAAAGAAGATTCATCCTTTCTAAGAGGACCAAGATCATCATGATGACATCTTGTTTGTTAATTGAATATAAGTGAATCAGAGTTATACAAAGTCACAGGTCAACTTCACTCTAATTTTCCTGAGTTCAATGGCAGTATAAAGACCAGAATGACTAGTGATGGCCTGGGATGCAGTCAATGAACTTAGCATCTTCACTGTCTGACTGAGCTCCAAGTGCTCCACAACTCGCTTCAGTTGCCTTCATGACTACACAAACAAATTGTTCTCATGCAATCATCCTAGCAGGGGAAGTCTTCATGGTTGGATGAAATTTGAGGCCTGTCAGTTACTTTTAACCTGGTTTGACCCTTCTGAAGAGATGGTTTCCTGCACATGCTATAACTTCTTGGAGCTGCAGATGAGTTGGATGAGATGGTGGACACCAAAGGTCGATGAACAGCTCTGGACAGGGCTCTCAAGGAGCTTATAGCCTATTCAAGACTATATGTGCATATAGAGACACATGAAATAGATACAAGATAAGCCAAGAATGGCAAGCTGGGGCAACAAACAAAAGAAAATGACTAAGCTGTGTTATGGAAGGGAACCATTAGCTCTTTAGGCATCTTGGAGCAGAAGTCTTAGATTGATACCACCAGTCTACCTACCTACTCAAGGATGGAGGATACTTCTCAGAAAAGTCCTGTCCTTTCCCCAACTTTCCCTTAATTATAGACATCACAATATAAGTTGCAGTTTTTTGCTCAACATTTCCAGTTACCTAAAATTCCCAATAATCTTTAAGAGACTAGAGGTTAGCTAAGAGAGATAAAAATGTAAATTTAGGCAGAGAACCCAACTTCTGACTAATATAAAGAATTGTCCTAACTTGGGGCTCAGAATAATTATAATTGGACTCATAATTTTTCATCTTAAACTCCCTAAAGCCGCAGAGAAGGGAGACATTGTGCACTGTTGGGGCTTAAAAATGAACTAATTATTTAAGAGGCAAAGGGTAAAAAGTCCTTGACCTAAGATGGAAAAGAGGCTCTAAGCTGTTCTTCACTTGGACTAATAATATTAACCAGGATTTCGAAGGCAAAAAGTCTTACTCGAAGAACACTCATTTTTGAGACAAAAATGAAGACAATTGTCATTTTAAAATCATTTCAGGGTAAGAGGTAAAAGACAAAGAATGAGCTCTACAAACACTGAAATTTCTCTCTGTGTCTTGGGGTAAGGGGGGCAGAACTGGCCTTGATCTTGTTTTCCATATATGTGCAGAGTGCAAGAAAGCACTCTGGAAAATTAGATGCTCATACATCGAAGAGAAGATTTTAGGACAGATAATCCATCAAAAGAGGGGAAAATATGCCTCTGTGTTAAACCAAGGGTAAAAGAGATGATTTCTAAGAATGCTTCTAGCAATTTTTATGATCCCAAGCTCCCTTATGAATGGCTGAACTTGAAGTCATAGCACCTGAGTTTGTTGCAAGCTCTGACATTCTTTATATGACTAGGGGCAAATCATATATCCTAAATGGAACTCAATTTCCTCATCTATATAAATCTATAATTTTTAATTATATTTAATAGAATATAATAATGTAATATAATATGTATTATAGAATAATAATTATATTTATATAATTATAATATAATGCATATTATAATATAATATTATTATATTATAATTATATTACATTTATATGATTACATTATAATACACAATATAATATTATATGCATTAATGAAATATAATATTTTTTTAGCTTACATGACCAGCTCTAGAAGTTATCCCATGATCTGTGAGGTTGGGGAAGTTCACATGAATCTAGCATGTTGCTATGTGTCTTATAAAATCACCAGATCTTAGAGAAATGGGGAAATCAGGTCGGATAGATGGTGATCCTAATTCCTGATCCAGTACTTAATCCGGAGTGTAGATTTCTTGCTCAAGCAATGAGAGACCTTGGATCAAGAATGCCTGTAGGCATCAAAGCACCACTCCAGCCTGGCTTTTTATTTTATGGAAACATAGACATATGTGCTCCTTTCACCACCAGCCCCCTGTCTTATCACCCTGGCTGGGAATTTGCTTCATCACTGTTACAGTCAGCCTTGCCGGATGTGAACCCTCCTAGAAAATCTCGACATTTCTAAATACTCTTCTTCATCCTTCTTTCCTATCCCCCAAGGGAAATCTGAAGGCAGCTTTGGGGGAGGAGTTTTAGTGTTCTGGATATTCCGTTGACCCCTAGAAGTCAGCGTCTCCAGGAATCCAAGCCACAAATCAAGAAGCTTTGAAAACTCAATTGGCAGATGGCATTTTGGATATGTACGGAGTGTGATATAACAGCAGAGTGTAAGCCAAGTGCTATCACAGGTAGCTCTAGCTGCAGCAGGAATGTATTATGAGTAAGGGGCCAGTGTCTGACAGTCTCCAGTGGAAAATTAATTTCAGAACAACTAATAGGCCTGTGGTTTCGAGCCCTACAAGCACCAGGAGACATAGCGATGTTTATTTATGCTCTCCTAAATGTATTGGTTTATTATCAGAGGTTTCCAGAACAATTATAGCTCGTGGACTGCAGTGTCTATTGCCACAGACACAGCAGAGGAAAATTCACTAGGCTGGTTCCCTGGCATGGCTCCAAGCTGAGTGGCAAAGTTGCCTGAATTTAGATTTGGCTGCAAACTTGAACTCCTTCCTCTTGGCCCATGGTTCCCCAGGAAAAAGCATTGGCCCAAGGCTAGGACCCCGGATGGGTGAGGTATCCCCTGTGGAGTAGGTGGGTGGGTGGCTTTCCAATTCAACAAGATAAGTCAAGTCAAGAAGCAGTGATTAAGCTCTTATGATATACCAGGCAATGGGCCAGGTACCCGGAAAACAAAGAAAGGCAAGAAGGTAAGACGCTCAGGGAAGAAACCGCAGACAGAGGCAGAACAGGCACCCACCTTGTATATGGACTCTGGCAGGCAGAGCCACAAACAGCTTCTCAAGTTAGCATGACATTTCTTTCTTGAAACCATGCTAAGCTCTTCTTACTCAAGCTGTGTTTCTCCAAATGTTGTACCATTTGAGGCCTTAAAATAGTCTTCTAAGGTGCTACACTTTTCTACCAAGACAGGCCAAGTCTCTAAATGCTGGGCTGTTTTTTAATGGATTACCTGGGCAACATTTTAGACTCCCAAGCTTATGAGGGAGAGAGGGGGGAAAGGCAGTCAGTGCATAAGTAACTAAGCAAGTTTTGTGAATAAGTATATAAATACTACCTCCATTTCCTTCCATCATTTCCCAGTAGTTTGCAAAATTCCTTTCCATCAGTAGTGGACTGAAGTGAAAATATTGGATGAGATTTAAGAGTTTTACAAACATCTTCATAATGATCTGACTCACTCTCCAAAATAGTAGAATGTAACAAGAAAGGATGGGATGTAAGTTCCTTGAGAGCAGGGAATATTAACATTTTTATCTATGTGTTCCCTTCCCAAGCACAGTGCTGAGCAAATGGTATTCATTTAATGAATATTTATTGGTGAAAAAAGGGTCAATTTTTATTCCCAGAATCTGGCACATTGCCTGGACTATCATAAATGCTATTCATTGCTTGCTTGAAACAATAGTATATGTTTCTATATAGATTTATAATAATAAAGTATCTAATAGTGAAACAATTAAGTGTTCTCTTTGTATTCTCTCCTGGACAGTTATAATAATTCAGGTCAGAAGTAATGAGCAGGCCTGAACAAGGGAAGGGACAACAATGTGTGAACATGGAATTAAAAAAAATTTGCAACTTATACATGTGGGATGGTGTGTTGAGGAGAACACTGAGGTTTGAGCCTGGGTAATACCCTAGACGGTGATAGAAAAATCTGGAAGAAGAATGTGTTTTCAGAAAAGAAAATGAATTTTGTTTCAAATACATTGAATTGGAGATGTGTCTTGGGTATTCATTTGGAGATGCTCAATAGGTAATTGTGGAGGTGAAACTGGTTCTCAGGAGAGAGACTAAGGCTGGAAATACAGACTGAGGAGAATGAAAAATCACCACACCAGGCTTTTAGGAGGGAAATAAGATGAAAGTGTCTCTTCTGCTGGGCCAGGGCCCTCTGGCTGTCCAGAAATGAGATGACATATTTGCAAACATGCAGGTTTGCAACAGAGAAAACAAAGGATCCAGAATGCCTGTCTGCACTGCACCAATTTGCCTCTAATCCATTTTTTTTTCCCCTTTAGCTCTAAATCGGAACTGGTCCTCAACAACTTTTCCCTCTAAACAGAATGAGAGCCATCTCCAGGGGCCACTCATGTGCCTTTATTTCCCTTTTCTGTTCTCAAGAGCTGTCCTAGAACCTCAATTGTTTTTCCTTAGCCCTTCCATGGCTGCTTCCTATCCCATCATACATCAAATCTGTAGGCATCCCTGGGGCGGGGGGATGGCACAAGGAATGTGTCTGCCACCAATTCCTGGTACTCTAGACTGAATGTGAAAGCTTGCACATGATTCATTGGAGGTGTCTTTGCTATAACGCTGGAGGATTCACTGGTAAGTCTGAGCAGATTATTGCCAGGGCTCTGGAAGATGTCCTGCTTTTGCCTAGCTTCAAGGTGTTATTTGCAAAAGTGCCTTTTTAATTAAAATAATAATAATAATGTTCCAGGCAAATGAGACTGCTTGCTGTTCTCCACATTTGTGTCCCTTGTCTCCAGGGCCTGAAAAGGTTTCCTTCAGTATCTCTAACTATTGAAAAAGTGCAGCACTGGGAGCCTTTTCTCATTCTCCCAGTAAAAAGCCATTCCTTTCCCTCCGTGTATTTTAAACCACATTGACTGTCTGGTGCTCTCTGGGCAGTGTGGTATAGTGGAAAGAGCAGTGAACCTGGATCCTAGGAGAGAGCTGTGTTCAAATCTTACCTTTATCTTCTTTGCTATGTAGTCCTGAACTTAACTTCCATTTCCTCTTCTGTGAAAAATGAATAATGATGCTTTATCTATTTGCTGCACAGGATTGTTTTGAATAAAGCACTTCCTTTCAAGTTTTAAAGTACACATTTGTGACTCTCATTGATGCTGTCACTTTTATTACTGCTGTTTGTGGTGGTTGATATTAGATTAAGCACATAATTTCACTGGCATGGGGAAATCCCTCCATTAATATAAATCCATACCTTATCTGTGACTTAGTCACAAGGGCACAGACTTAGATCTAAAAAGGATCTTAGGGACTATCTGGTCCAACTTTCTCATTTTACAGATTAGGAAACTGAGTCCTAGGGAGGTTGAGTCAGATGCTTGGCTGTGTGATGTTAGATGACTGACCCAGAAGCACACAGCCAGTGTGTAAACCCCTTAATGAAAGGAACTGGATGTGGGGGTTTTACTGCTCTTTGTATTCCTAGCACTTAGCACCATGTCTAGCACACAGTGAGGGTTTAATTAATTCTTGTGGACTAACTAGCTGATAGTATATCAGAGCTATGCCACGTTGTTTCTTGGTTATCCTTATATAATTATAAAGATATGCCCACATATATATGGATATAGATATATAAAAATATAATTATTATAGTTATTCATATACTTATTTTGGCAACTAGACTTCAGACTTCATCAGGGCAGAAACCATTTTATTCCATCTTTTTTGCAGTGTTATATACATTAAGGGTGTGTATTTATGTATATAAATATAACAGGGATATATATTATGTGTATATGTATGTATATGTGTGCATATGTGTTTATATATATGTGTGTGTGGATACCTAGTATAAATATATATATATATATACATAAATATATAAACTACATAGATGCATGTGCATTCATGTATATATGTGTGTGTATATATATATATACATATATGTATATATATACATACACACATACACAAATATTCTCTGTGTGTGTGTGGAGACAGAGAGAGACAGAGACAGAAGAGAGAGTGGAGAGAGAGAGAGAGAGAGAGAGAGAGAGAGAGAGAGAGAGAGAGAGAGAGAGAGAGAGAGAGAAGGAGAGAGGAGGGAGTGGAAGAAAGAAACAGAGACAGAAGCAGAAAAGATAGACATAAATAGAGAGAAAGGGAGGTAGGAAAAGAGGGAGAGAGACAGAGACAAGGGGAGGGAGGGAAGGGTAAGGAGGAAGTGAGGGGAAGAAAGAGAGAGATTGTATCAAATTAGTATTTCTCTGTGGTTCTGTCAGTTCTCTAATGTAGTCTAAGTCCATATTAGAGTGTTTGTGTGCATGTGTGTGTGTGTGTGTGTGTGTGTGTGTGTGTGTGTGTGTGTGGTTTGTGTAGACCTGATATGGCATCAGTGTTGGGCAGTTTTTCTTGAGAAAATGCTAACTATCATTGTAGAGCATCAATACCTTCTCTCAAAATTAATAGTCTAGCCATAGAGAGCTGCCACAATCACTGAGATGTTAAGGGACTTGTCCAAGGTCCCACAGCCAATCTGTGTTGGAAAAAGGACTGGAACCCAAGTGTTACTACCATACCACAGCTACTGCTAATGCCCATAGAAATAACAGCTTGAATCTCTCTAGTGATTTATGGATCCCAAAGCTTTCCACAGTCCATTATCTCATGTAATGGTCACAAGCACTCAGTGAGGAAATTGTTGCAAATACTCATATTCCCATTTTACAGATAAGGAAACAGGGACTGGGAAAGGTGAGGTACGTAACCAAAAGCCAAAGGGAGGGGACACAGCTAGGGTTCCAGGCCACATTTTCTGCTCTTTCCACTGTCACGCAGCTCTGTGTGTGAAATGTCCATGTAAAGGTCTCGGAATATTCACGAGCTGTCTGGTTCGGAGGCTGTGGGTCCCAGCCATCTGCTGCTTTCCTTTGGATGGGAGGTGCCCATACATTCTCATTCTTGTCCACTCCCCTGAGCCTGTTTGTCTCAGTGAGTGAGTTAGTCTCAGAGACAAACTCCAAAGTTCTAGGTGTTCGGTTCTCATGGTAAGAAATATTTTACCAAAGACTATGGTACATGCTCTTCCCCAGCCCCATCTCCCCCTACAGCTGGGGAGAGATGAGATCTCAGGGTGATTCATGTACGACAGACTGACAGGAGCCTTCCTCGTGGGAATTTTTGCTTTGTTTTGTCCAAACGATCTCTCACTCGCATTGGACAATTTTCCGTTCGTTTCACACGGACTCGGGAAGGGTGATCAGGAATAATTTAACAGCCCAAGCAGAGTCTTCCTGAATCCCCAGGCTGATCTGCTACATCCCTTTCTGCTCCTGGGAGCAATGTCTCAGCTATGAGGGGGATGGCTCAGGGATGCTTGGCAAGTATAACTTAATACGGGATCTTGTGAAGAGCAAGTTGACCCCATCACCTTCAGGATGTTTTCTGCTAAAAGGAGCAACTCTGAAGGAGTCTCACTGAAGGAAAGATAAAGAGGTTTGGAAAGGGCAATGTCAGGTAGGGGAAAGACAACTGGCTGTGGACTAAGAAGTCCATATCCCCGAACTACCACTGAATGCCAGGGTCATTGGGTAAATCGCTTAATTTTCAAGTCTCAGTTTTCTCATCTGTAAAATGAAAAGGTTGGATCAGATGACCTTGGAGGTTACCTTCTAAGTCTAAATATATGATCCTAGGACAGAGGGGGAACAAGATAAAATTGGTGGTGGGAGTGACATGATAAAGCACATAGGTTACTGAATAACAGGTATGAGTTGTGTAATCCGTGAGGGAGAGCTCTCGGTTTAACAGCTCACAGCATTCAGGATTTGGGAAGGGCCAGTCCAGGAGACCTCTGCCCTGCTCAGATCATATCTGGACCATTGTTTTTATTCCAAGGGCCATATCTTAGTAAACCATTTCCCTTAACTATATCACTATAATAATAGTTTTTAAATAGCACTTCAAAATTTATAAAACTCTTTCCGTAAGTGTTCACTCATTTTATCTTCACTATAATCCTGCCATGATAGGGCTGTTATTGGCCCCATTTTGAGGAGGAGGAAACTGAGACTGAGAAAAGTCAAAGGACTGGCTCAGTCCAGCTATCTCACAAGATAGCAATAAGATTGAATGAGAAAACATGTATAGAACCTACTTTGTAAAGCTTAAAAGGCCATATAATGGCTAGCTGTTCTTCTGGAAAGACCTCAATCCAATCCAGTCGTTTTGTAGCAGAAACTAAGGGGGAATGACATGTTTTTGTTTACTCTGATCACAGCCCTGTCAGTGAGAGTTTGTAGGTATCCCTGCTTTAATCCCTAGGTGATGGAGACTCAGAAAATTAATGTTGTCTCACAACTAATTTGATTTACTCAACCTGGTGATTATGACAAATGAAAGCCGGATTCTGAGTTTGATGTTCTTTCTACTGTATATTATTGCCAGGAGGATTCTCCACTCAGATGTCTTTTGCCATTCCCAAACCCCTTTGTCTTTGGGTCCCAATTCCTTGCTATGAATTTCAGTACACGTTGACATGCTTCGTTCCCGTGCAACAGCCCTCCATCCCATTCTTTCAGCAAGGCCCCAAGCTGACTGCTAAATCTAAATGGCAGACCCACAACCCTGAGCTTGGGTGAAAATTTGGCCCCTCTCTCCTTGAACCCAGAGCATCCTTGGCCTGACTCCACACAAAGCTTCAGATTGTATTTTTGCCGAAAGAGAAGGCAGCTCAGGGAGCACCCGCTCTCTTATCATTCTCCTTCATTTCCCTTTCCCTGTGTAAATGGACTTGAACTTGTTTCATTTGGACCTGCCAACAAGTCTGGGTAACTCACCTTTCATCTTGCTGAACAGAGATGCAGACTGAAAGCAAGGTGGGAATTGCTTTATTGAGAAAGATAGGAGGGGGAAGAGGGGAGGAAAAGGATGGAAGAGGAAGTCTGAACATGCAGGCTGTTGTCCACAAAATCATAACACCTCAGGATCTCACATATTCCATGATATCTTAGGATTATAAATAGAGAACTAGAAAAAATCTCAGAAGCCATCCAGTATAAATCTCCCCCCCTCCCCGATTTTATAGAGAAGGAAACTGAGGCCCCAGGAAGGAAGGAAAGAAGAAAGGAAGGAAGGAAGGAAGGAAGGAAGGAAGGAAGGAAGGAAGGAAGGAAGGAAGGAAGGAAGGAAGGAAGGAAAATTAAAAGGAAGAAGGCAAAAAGAAGGGAAAGAAGGGAGGAAGAAAGAAAGGAGGGAAGAAAGGAATGGAGAAAAGAAGGAAGGAGGGAGAGAAGGAGGCAGGAAAGAAAAGAAGGAAGGAAGGGAGGAGACAAGGAGGGAAAAAGAAGAAAGGAGGGAAAGAAAAGAGGGAGGAAGGAGGGAAGGAGAGAAAGAAGGAAGAATGCAATTGTTAGTGTTTATTATATATCAGATGCCTTCTAATATTAGGAATACAAATATAAGCAAAAGGAAAGACTTGCCTCTCAAGGAGATTGGGGGAAAACATCACACAAAAGAAAGCCAAAAATCTGGGAAGAGGAGTAGTGAACAGATGAGGCAGGTACCCACTAGGAGCATAGTTTGAAAATCCATGAAAAGTAGGGTCAGAGCTGGGGTCGGGATCCAGCTTGGGCCCGTGGATGGTCGATAGAGAAGAGATTCCAAGTGGTAAGAGAAATTCCAGAATGAGACTAGCTGTGAGTCCACGGGCTATTCTCTGCCTCAGTTTCCTCATCTATAAAAGGTGAGTGACAATGTGAATGGGATCAAAGATTTACAACTGGACAGGGCAGGATTTAGGGCTAATCCACATCAAAAGCTCCACCTAAAATGCTCTTACCTCATGAGGCTATTGTGAAGAGTTAATGAGAGAACATAGGTAAATTGTTAACAAAGGATCAAACCCTAGATAAATATTATTATTATTATGAATGGGTGGTTCTAATGTTACTACTGGGAGGAGCCTGGGGAGGCCACATGGTATAACAGAAAGAGCCCTAGATTTGGAGTCAGAGTAGCTGAATTCAAATCCAGCTTCCCCACTTCCTATCTATATGACCCCATGACCAGATCCCTCAATCTCTCTAGTCCTCAGTTTCCTCATCTATTAAATGGGGAAGTTGACTTAGATGAACCCTAAGGGCTTCTCCCACTCTAATTTGGGATTCTGTAAAACTCTCCACTTTACAGATGAGAAAACTGAGTCAAACAGAGTGAAGTTACTTGCTCAGGAAGTCATTAGGAAGCTAGGAAGTATATGAGGCCAGATTTAACTCAGGTTTTCCTGACTCCTAACCCAGTTTCTATCCACTGAGCCACATAGCTCCTAGCTCTTTCCACTACCTATTTTAAAAGAATTTGTTCCTCTTAGGAGTCTTTTAAATTATCAACTTCCTTCATACTTAGGCAAGAATTGGATTTGATTTATGGACAGCTGCTTAAGAACACATTCTTTGAGAGGCCATCAATTAGGGAATGGCTGAACAAACTGAGCATATGAATTGTAATGGAGTATTATTGTGTTATAAGGAAAGACAATTATGAGGAATTCAGATGTACAGAGGAAGATTTATGTGAGCCAAGTAAAAACAAAGTAAGTTGTACTAAAAGAATAATTACTTTTTTTGGTCTTGACCTATGGTTTTATTGAGGTAAAAAAATTTCTGTCTGTACCAATACTGGTTATTATGTGCTTTATAGTCAATGAAGAAGAATTTGTTTTCTCTTTCTCCCATTTCTCTTCCTTGCCCCAACCCCAACTATGGCAAATAAACAAATATGAAATCAAAGCAAATTCCCACACTGACCGTGTCCAAATGCCTCATTCTGCACTTCGAGTCCATCATCTCTGTGTCAGGAGGTGGGATGCTTCTGAAAAATATGGTCAAGAATTGCATCGATCAGATTTGTCAAGTCTTCTCAAGTCCAATACATAATTTATAATATTATACTATAATTATATATTATAACTTGGAAGCTAAATATCTAACGTGAGATAACACAGCCAAGATTCTTCCAAGCAGGACTGGAATCCTGATCTCCCTGATTCAAGACTAGCATTTTATCTGCTATATCACACTGCTTCTCTATAACTACAGTGATGTAAATTTTAAAAATCGCTAAAAGAAAACTAAAATCTGAGTGATTTAAAAGCCAATAATGATCCTAGAGAACAAACAATGTTCTCTCCCTCCTGCTTCTCTTCCGAGAGACAGGAGAATTACTAGGACAAACTTGCTCATTTTCGATACTTTCCCAGAAATAATCAGATAAGGATCTGTTGCTTAATTATTTTATTTTGTTTAAACAAAGAGAAGGGGGCCAGGCATTTTCAGTATGATTCCATTAGGTGTCACAGCAGAGTATAGATTCTGCCCGTCAGTAGTCTATCCTTTCCGCTCCCTCCTCCCCGTTGGATACTGATGGAGATGAATCCTTCACAAGTCTTCCTTGTTTGCTCTTGGTGGTGATTTAATGTAATCTCTTATTCAGCACTCACCCTCTCTTTTCTAGCCTACTTATCTCTGGAGATTTAATCAGCCTCGACTTGTTTCAACAATTAGCTCGTTTTTTTACCTAGGGAAGATAGTGTGGGTCCTTGAGTCCATCTGTTTCTCTCCTCTGGTATTTTGTAGAGATTTTAGCAAATGAAACAATAATCATTCAATCACAATAACTCAGAGCCCCCCGTTAGAAAAATTCCTAAAATTGAGACATAGGCTTGATTCTCTGCATTAATTTAAATATTATTTGTGTATTTCCAGCCAACCCGTGGCTTCTCTATATTGGAAGCAAGATCAGAATACAAGAACTGTTTATGTAAAAGAAATGCTCTCTGATACTCTCTCTGTCTCTCTGTGTTACCTATATAAATTGCTTATCATCTTAGCGAAGAGGGAGAGGAAAAAGGAAGAAAATTTTGAATTAAAAGTTTTATTTAAAAATGAATATTTGGGGCAGCTAGTTGGTACAGTGGATAGAGCTCAGCCCTGAATTCAGGAAGATCTGAGTTCAAATCTGGCCTCAGACACTTAACACTTCCTGGCTGTGTGACCCTGGGCAAGTCACTTAACCCCAAATGCCTCCGCGAAAAACAAAAATGAATGTTAAAATTATATTTGCAAGTAATTGGAAAAAATAAAATATGATTTAAAAGACAAAAAGAAACAAGCAGAGTATATTATATGGATACTAAATAGAATGTCTGATACTTTTCAGTTACCTTGGAAAAAAAGCCATTTGATTTTTCTGGACCTCAAGGTTCTATCTATAAAATCTGAGTGTTTGGACCAGATTGAATGGCTTTTAAGGTCCTTCTAAGCTCTAAATTTCTGATTCTAAGTATGAGGTTTAAGGGTCAATCAAATCAGTATCTAAGTGCCTATTATTTGCCCAAGAGCCAGGATACCTAACTCCCTTGTACTTCAGCTGCCTCAAAGGGACAGAATGTATCTTTGTCTGCACTGGTCATGCTCCGGGCCACCTCAACCTCTCTCTGTTTCCACAGTTTGACATGCAAAGGATAACGCTGGAGGAGCTGAAGCATATCCTGTACCATGCATTCCGGGATCACCTAACGATGAAAGACATTGAAAACATTATTATCAATGAAGAAGAGAGTCTGAATGAGAACTCGGGAAACTGCCAGACAGAGTTTGAAGGAGGTAGGTCCCTTTGCCAGGACCGCTGCCGGCCCGCTCCCACCCAATCCAGATTTGGGGTGGCCCTGACTTTGGCATATGAAGAATGTCCATGATCTCCCCCATCCCAGGGAAATTTTTGCTGTAGCCACAAGGCAGGAAACTGAAATTACTTAAGATGTCAGCCTTTCGAGGTATGGGGCTCCTTCCAATTCTGCCATTTTTAATTCCCCTTTTATTAAGCATACCTTGCGTGCAAGGAGGCGTTGGTTACAAAGATACAAAGGAAACAGTCCATGCCTTCATGGAGTTTATATTCCCCTGGCAGAATATGGCATAAGTAGGGAGGGAGAAAAGAAAGGGAGATAATTCTGAGGGGACAATCAATTAGTCCATCAACAAGGATTTGTTAAAGTCCTACTGTGTGCCAGACATTATTCTGGGTGATGGTAATAGAGATACAAAAACAAAAACAATGGCAGGACCTAAAGCTGATACCTGAAAGGAAATTTGAAGAAAGAAAAGGGAGGAAGACAGGTGCAATGAGATAGGAGCCATGGAGAGAGACCTTTAGGAACTCATCAAGGCAAGCAGGCATTTAATAGCTGACTGCTTAATGTCTCATACAATGCCAAGTTCATGGCAATTAGCAGTCCAGCTTAGCTAAAAGGAAAGCATAATTCAATTGAATTTATATTTACTAAATGTCTGCCATGTGGCAGGCACAGTGCTAAATATTGAAGATACAAAGAGGGAAAAGGCAGTCCTCACTTTCTGGGGGCTTACAAACTATAATCAAGCAAACAAATAAATAACCAGGCGATCAAAAAAAAAAGCATTTATTGAGCACCTAAAATGAGCTAAGTATTATGTTAGAAGCTAGGCTGCCAAAACAAAAGTGACAAAGCTTATATAAAAAGGTTAAAAAAAAAAAGACCAAGCAAACTCTAGATAGAATTAGCTCCAAACAGAACTATAGTGTGCAGAAAATCAAACTTTCTTGACAAGCAGATAACTTACTTCCTCCTTTTTTACTTTGAAGCTCAAGGCTCTTATAAAAGTCATTTTCAGCAAAGTTATCCTCCCCATCACCAACACAACAAAACACCCAGAGTTCTTTTTCAACCTGCTTAAAATTTGCTATTTAAGTGAATTTAGTGTTTTCTTTCTTCTAGACATTTGGAAACAGTTTTTGAACAAGGCCAAATATTAAAATTTTAAATAGAATTCTATAATGATTCCTTGATTGTTATCATTGATGCTGAAGTTATTTTTGGTGGCCCCTTCATAATGGCAGCATCCAGAGTTGATTAAAGTCAACAAGAAGAGTCTTTATAAGCAGCCAGGTGTTAAGAGTAGAGAGTGCTCAGATTGGAAGCAGGAGACCAGGGTTAGACATGACCTTGGACACCACTCTCAGCCTCAGTTTTCCCAATTGTAAAATAAAGAGGTTGGACTAGATGGCCTCTGAGTTCCCTTCAAGCTCGAGCTCGTTCTTAAGAATAGAATTTACAGGTAAGAAAAGACCAAGCAAATTGTAGATAGAATTAGCTCCCAACACAGCTACAGTGTGAAGAAAATTGGACAGAACCAATCGGGGGTCCCTCATGTTCAGATACTGAATGAATAATGAAATCAAAAATAAGGAGAGGGTCTGGTATCCAGGTTTAATGAAAAACTTGCCAAGAAGGGGATGAGGGAATCTTCTGGGGTATTAAGTTTTCTCTTTGAGCAGTCAGTGGCAGGGCTGCCTTTAGTCCAGACAAGCTTCACTCACTTATTCTGATTAATTGAGGGAAATGCCAGTCTGGGCTAAAGATAAGTCTGAATTATAGACTATTAAAAATGTACTTTTACTGTGTGAAAGGTACATATTGTACCACAAGCTGATGGTTAACAAACTGCTTCCAACTCGAGATCCTGCTGGTCTTGCTTTAATGAATATGCTAAAACGTCATTTTTTGGGGGAAAAAATCATATTTGTTAGCTGCAAATAGGGGCTGCCAAGCTACTTGGAAACAGTTTGTTCTCCTTAAGTAGATTAAACATGCCCCCTGCCATCTAGTTCACACAATGACTTTGCTTAGCAAATAGAGAATGACGTAGGGAAGAGAACCCTGGAGGGTGAGTCAGGAGTATCTAGCTTCTAATTCCAACTGTGCAGCTTTCCAGCTGAGTGACATGGACATTGTCCCTTCCTCTCTGAGTCTGAGTTTCTTCTGGGCATTGAAAGGACTGGGTGACCAGATGTTCTAAGATTCCTTCCCGGTCTAATACAATCATCCTAAACTCTGAATTAATATAACTTGAATGAATGAATGATATACTAGCATGGCTGGATACCAGAAGTTGCTGTTCTTTATAGAGATGCTACAGGAGTAATTCACTTATTGTGATCACTGTATACTTCAGTCATTTGCAACTCCATAAAGATAACCAGTAGATAAGAGCTCTGGGTCTAGAGTTAGGAAGACTCATCTGAGTTCAAATCCAATCATGGACTTTTGTTTTGCTTGGTGACCCTGGGAAAGGTACTTAACCTCATTTGCCTCAGTTTCTTCACTTGTAAAATGAGATAGAGAAGGAAATTGCAAACCACTCCAGAATCTTTGCCAAGAAAACCTCAAATTAGATCATGAAGAGTCTGAAATGACTAAAGAAAGCAGCTTCTGAAGAGCTTATATTATACTGGAGGGACACTGTCTATATGGATAAATACAAGCTATGTGCACAATAAATATAAAATTCATTGGCTACATGGAATTACTGACTAGACAGCTTCCCCAGGAGTCAGGAAAAATGAATTTTGAGGGATGCTTCTGATACATACTGGCTGTTTTGTGACCCTGAACAAATGATTTAACCTCTCTCAGCCCCAGGAAACTCTGAGAGAATGAGTTACACAGCAGGTACTGGACTGTACAAGTCAGGGGAATTTTCTCACTAGAAACTTCCTGTATCAGTGAGATTACAGATCAGCTACAACACATACACATACACACATTTATACACACACACACACACACACACACACACACATATATATATATATATATATATATATATATATACATACACACATATATAATATATAGATATAGATGTAGATATGCATACACACATAAACACAATCCAGTTGGAAGAAACCTGATTCTTTTGGGAGAATAGTAGAATGTTTTGTTTGCTTATTTGTTCTCCTGGCAAATCTATTTCTTAGTATTCTGAGAGTGAGGATTCTGGGTATATATGTGATCAGAGCTGATTGATGTATTGGCTAGTTTAACAACTGGGTTTTTTCCTCTTTCTTTTAGAATAATAATAAGAATATTAAATAAAAAATAAAATAATATTACATTGTAATAATACATATTATATCATATATAATTATATATAATATATTATATAATGGATAATAAAAATAATAAAATGTAAATAGATAAATTAAAATAATAATAATAATAAAAACAATAATAAAATAACAAAAATAAAAAACAAAATAAAATAATAACAGTAGCTAACATATATATATATATATAATATATACATATACATATAGTGTATAGATATAGATATGCATACACACATAAACACAATCCAGTTGGAAGAAACCTGATTCTTTTGGGAGAATAGTAGGGTGTTTTGTTTGCTTATTTGTTCTCCTGGTAAATCTATTTCTTAGTATTCTGAGAGTGAGAATTCTGGGTACATATGTGATCAGAGCTGATTGATGTATTGGCTAGTTTAACAATTGGGTTTTTTCCTCTTTCTTTTAGAATAATAATAAGAATATTAAATAAAAAATAAAAATAATATTACATTGTAATAATACATATTATATCATATATAATTATATGTTATATAATGGATAATAAAAATAATAAAATGTAAATAGATAATAATAATAAAAACAATAATAAAATAACAAAAATAAAAAACAAAATAAAATAATGTTAACATATCTACAACAACCTTGGGAGGATCATACTATTATGATCCCTGTTTTACAGAAGAGGAAACTGAAGCAAAGTTAAGTGACTTGCCCAGGGTCACACACCTAGTATCTGAGGCTGGATTTGAATTCAGGTCTTCCAGTTTCCGGTCCCAGGGATCTATCCATTGTATTACCTAGATGCCTTTTAAAATCTCTGTGACAAGAATGAACAGCTTAGATGGGGTAGGGGAGGCATATATTGAGAAATCACTGTGATGTAAAAGCTAAAGTTCTCAACAAAAATGGAGTAATTTAAAAAAAAAATAATGTAATTTTAAAATAATGATTACCTAGTAACCTGATCTGATATTTCCAGTGAGAGAATTCTGGTCTCTTTTGCATGTTTTTCACCATCCTCTATTAAGCATTATCCTAACATCTTACATACATGTGTATGAGCACACAGGGAAAATTTGCATATATCACACAGTCAGGGCAGATACTACAAATGGCCACAGACTGGTCCCAGAACTTAGAGGAATCGGATTGCTTGGGGAAAAATGGCAAAATTTCCTTAATGACTCAGAGTTTTCCCCTCCACCAAAAGCCAACTTTTTAATATCAAAGTGTTTCTGCCGATGTTGGTTTTCTCTAGGGAGCATCTCTCTCCTACACTGGCCTTTCATGAGCTCAATTCCATTATTGATTATCACTACAGCTTTGCCCTGTTCCATTTCTGCCTCTTTCTTTAGGTAGCCTGGTGCAACCCATCCCCACTCCCCAACCTCCTGCCTAAGTCCTGGGTGTTCACCACATTGATGCCAGGCTTAATGATGACCCCTGATCAGCTTAGCTGTAGCTCAGAGCTCTGAGGTCAAGCACTTCCCCAGACTCAACCTCTTTAGTATCAGAAATTATAGGTATTTGCCTCCAAGCCTGGGACCATGCATACTTCCATTTTGTTGTTCAGTCATTTTTTCAGTTACGCCCAAATCTTCATGATCCCATTTGGGGTTTTCTTGGCAAAGATAATGGAGTGATTTGCCATTTTTTTCTCCAACTGATTTCACAAATGAAGAAACTGAGGTAAATGGGTTTAAGTGACTTATCCAGCTAGTGAGTGTCTGAAACTGGATTTGAACTCCGGAATATGAGTCTTCCTGACCCCGCAATCTATCCACTGTACCACCTACTTGCCCCTAGTGTTCTATTATTTTACAAAACCCTTCCTACCTTCTGGGGATATAAAGAAACTGAGTAGCAGTGTTCCTTTTCACAGTCTGAGTGAGACGCTGTTTGAGTTTCATGAACTCATCAGTGCCTGGGTTAGATTTCTCTTGAAGCTGGCTCATTTGACCCAAAGTGCGCCATATTCTTTTCAATAGCAAATGGCTTCTCAGTCAGAAGCCCTTTTCTTTTGCAGTGTGCTTCCCCTCACTGACACTTAAAGACTGATTTGTAATTTCATCATCTAATCCCACTGGCTCAGGCCTATGGACTCCCACAGCTTGGCTGCCCTGTTGGCTGCCTGTCTGTCAACTGCTCTTTATTAAGTGTTCTCATGCAAAATTAGACTATGCCTTGAGATTGATCACGCTTGCCACTGATTTACTTACTGCATAATCCATACTGAGATGCAGATTCTAGGCACTCATCTGTCACTCTTGCTCACATCAAGTTAAAAAGAGGAAAAGACTTATTTGTTCCCCAAATGATCTCCCTCCTCCAACAGCACACTGTTTGTGTCTTTTCTTAAGGCAGAGAGAATCTTGGACCTCATGACCAAGCTCACCTTTCCCATCACTCATCTCTTTAATCCTTTAGGATATTGGCCATCAACAGAAATTGTTTTTCATTAAAACAGTGTTCAAATCAATGCTGATGAGTCACCCAGAAGCAAAACAGAAGCAGTATGTGTTTATGTGGATAGTAGGGAGCTAGATCTTTTAAAGTCCTGCAAGGGCCCTCAAAATTATTCTGTTAAATAATTTCATTGAACAGATAAGAAAACTGAGGTGAGATGACTTTTCCAAGGTCATATAGGTAGAATGGGAACCCAGGTCCTCTGATTCTGATTCTAGCACTTTTTTCTCCTACCCCTCCATCCTGAAAGGAAGATGATAAAATTGGACAAAAAGGAAGGAAGGGAACAGGACATGAGAACATGATTTAACCTTTCTTAACTTCCTTTTCCTCATCTGTAAAATGAAGTTCTTAGACTAGATTGCCTTTGAGGTTCCTTCAGGGTCTAAATCTTAAGAAAGAAAAAGAGAGAATGAGGAATAGAAGACAAATGGAGAGGGAGGAAAGGAAAGAAAGAATGATGAAGGATGAAGGAAGATAAGTAGAGAAGAAGGGAGGGAGAAGATGAGGAAGAGAAACAAAGAAAAATGGAGATAAAGGAAGGAAAGACTAAGAAAGGGAAGAAGAAAAACAAGTAGAATGGAGGAAGAAAAAGAGAGAATGAGGAAGGGAAGAAGGAAGACAGAAAGACAAGTGGAGATGGAGGGAGCAAAGGAAAGAATAAGTAAAGGATGAATGAAGACAAGTAGAGATGAAGGAAGGAAAGGAAAGAATGAGGAAGGGATGAAAGAATACAAATAGAGAGGGAAGAAGCAAAAGAGAAAATGAGGAAGGGAAGAAGGAAGACAAGTAGAGATAGAGGAAGGAAAGGAGAGAATAAAAAAGGGATGAAGGAAGAAAGAGAGGGATGAAGGAAAAGAAGCTAAGTAGAGATGAAGAAAGGAAAGTAGAGAATGAGGAAGGGAAGAAGGAAGACAAGTAGAGATGAGGAGGGAAAGGAGAGATTAAAGAAGGGATGAAGGAAGATAAGTGGAGAGGGAAGAAAGAAAGAATGAGGGAAAGAGGAGAAGTAGAAGGTGTGCAGCCTCACACCCCCAGCTCTTCTCCTGTCGACTTGGACTGTCATGATTCAAATCATGTCAATCTGACCCCAGGGTGCCCACCCTGGGGCCCGCCACTTGTTAGTGATGCTCCTGCTGTGCACTTTGGGCATTTCATCTTCAGTGATAACATTCAAATGAAAAGGACACAATACATCACTGCTACCATCCACTGTAGAGAGGCTGGTTCTGTGACTATTGAGTGCCAGGGAGGGCAAAAGTGACTTGCTCAATGTCACACATAGCAAGTGGTAAATCTGAAGGCCTCTGCAAACATTCTGTGTACCACAGCATGATGCACTGTGCGTCTTTTACAAATGACAAAACTGAGGCTGAGAGAGGTGAAGACGTGTCTGTCTATCCATATCAACATCAATAAAAACAGAACTTAAGCCACTATGGCCACAGAACAGCTTTCAGCCAATGCATCAGTTAGGGGACTCCTTAATCTTTTACTGCATCCTGGATCGCTTTGGCACTCTGAGAAACCTGTGGATCTCTTCTCAGAATAAGGTTTCTAATGCATAAAACAAATATGTGAGATTAAAAGGAAACCAGCCATATGGAAAAACTGTTATCAAAACAGATTTTCAAAGTTCAGATGCCCTGGGTTAAGAATTACAGAATTCCAGCGTGATATATACCTCAGCTTCTTAAAGTGTGACTTGCATCCTGTATGGGGTCTTGTAACTGTATGTGAGGATCATGAAATTATGATTATATACTTATATATACCTATATGCTCTGGGTCATGTAAAAATTTCTTGGGCAAAAGGGAATTATGAGTGGAAAAAGCTCAAGAAGCCCTGAGCTATAGCATCAATTAAATTGCTTGTGTTTAAGCCATTCCTACTTCTGCTTAGAAGGAAATCTACAAATTTTATATTCAGTGACAGGAATCCAATTTCACCTAATATTTGATATCATGACAGTTCTTATCAAGTGACTTGGGTGCAAATGACTCCCATTCAGCCTTGGAGCTGCCAACAGGAAACTCCGTGATGAATTTTATGGCCGAATCAGGGAGGGATGATCTGGGCTACTTTAATAGTGCTGACTGGAGGCAATGTGATACAGTGGGAAAATCATTGATGTGGGATCAGAAAGTCTGGGTTCAAATCCTAATTCTAGTAAACATTATCTATGTGACTTTGATCAAGTCCCTTAATTTCCATAGGCTTCAATTTCCTTATCTGAAAATGAAGAGGTGGAATTAGGGGGCTTCTAAGGTCACTTCCAGTTTCAGTAAAATCAGTTAAAATTGCAAAGTGACTAAACAGTGAATTGGAATGAACTTATCCCACTCCCAAATTCTCCAAACCCCCCAAAGGGGACCTGTTTAGCATAACTGACCTTAGAGATAATTGAGGGTACTTGACTCGTGTGGAAAAAGTGCTGAGTTCTAACGGTTTCCTCATTACTAGAAATAAAGTCAGGCTTACCTCTGTGAGTTCCAGCTACCTCTCACCTTCTCCCTCTTCCTGAACTCAGAATAATTTTTTTTTTTGAAAGCAGCAACAAGGAACCCCAGGCCGAGACCTTGTGGGCTCTTACCTGGCTTTCTCGGTCTCTTTCTCCACTTTTCTCCTTCAGCCTGACCACCTCCTCACTCGATTGCTCAGATTGGAAGGAAACTACTTAGGATTGTTTTTAAAATGACGCCTATGATGGATGTCCCAGCTGAACAGCTGAACATTAGATTGGAACTCTCCTAACTGATTTGCCAAATCTGATCCATTTCCCAATTTGTTCTTCTTTTCATTTCTTCATTCTTTTGTCTCATCATGGTAAAATCACTGTGGTTCACATACAATTACATAAAATACAATTATATATTTTACTTAGATTTTACTTAGATCTACAATCCATCCATCCATTTGGTCTCAACTGATCCATCCATATACATACATACATACATACATACATACATATATATATATGTATATATATATGCATATGCATGTATGTAGATATATAGAGTGTAAAGGTCAGGTTGACCATTTATGAATGGAGTGGTTTTCTCTGCCCTTCTCCTGTGGATTAAATGCCCAGAGTCACACAGCTGGCAAGTGTCTGAGGCCAGATTTGAACTCATTTCTTTGTGATTCCAGGTTCAGTGTTCTATTCATTGGGTTACCCAGTTGCTTCAAAGGTCAGATAGAGAATTTACTATATAAGCCAAACCTTGGAGAGAGATTGGCGAGCTTGCTGAATTTCCATCAGCCAAGTATACGTGCATATTTATAGCTACACATGTACCTATAAACATATATAGCTATCAATATGTTCATAGTGAGTGGCAAGCTAAAAAGAAATGGCAGCCACTCAATCCCCAACTGCAACTGATTTTGGAGAGAAGACAGGGAATATACTCATCTGTACTGAGCTCGAGGGGAGCATAGTAGGGCAAATTTGCCATACTCAGAGGCTGGGAAAGCAGAGGTCCAGGGAAGAGTATTCATAAAGATAGGGTGGTGACCAAGCTTGTTCATTTTGCACTAAAGAGGGAGCTTGTTTAAAGATGAAGGCACTCATGCCTCGAGAGGAAAGCTAAAGGACTCCTCTCTCTCTTTGACTCTGAAACTTCATGTTTCCTTTCTTTTAAGACGGAATTCTTTTAAAATAGAATGTATGTGGAGATCAAGGATTCTTAGAATGCTGGAGATAAAAGAATTCTTTCCAATTGTCTAGTCTGTTCAGAAAAGGACACAAAAACAAATAAGACGTTTTTGTTAATATGTTAAATGTAATATATATGTTAAAACAAAAAAATTAAGTTAACAGAGTTAACCTAATAACAGTTAACAATAATTTAAATCAGTTATTATTGTTAGTTAAATAAATTAAACAAATAAGTTAACAGAGTTAACTTAATAACAGAGTTAACAATAATTTAAATAAATTAGTTATTATTCTTATTAGTTAAATAAATTAAACAAATAAGTTAACAGTTAAATTCATAGTTTCCTGAATAATCTAGTTTTTCTTATTCTTTATACATTGGAATGTTTGCTGATGGTTTTTAATAAATCATAAAAAAAGAAGAAAATTTAATTGGAAAAAGTTCTTTACTCTCACCATCATATTTTCAGAGGAAGAAACTGATGTCCATCAATTTCTGTAAATCAAGTTACCTGCCCAAGGTCATTTAGCTAGCAATAAAGCTAGGATTACACCCAGATTTTTCTGCACATAGTAAATATTTAATGGATTTTTATTGAGGTCCGTGGTAAGGTTGAAGATCTCTTAGCTTTTTAGCTTTTATCTACCACTACATGTTGCTACCCTCACCAGCACTATTTCTAAAGGAGGGAATGAAATCTTCACACTGACATTTGGAATTGTCACCTTGCTGTGATGGGCCCCATCTCCCTGCTCCTCCTGGGCCACTGGTCCATCTCTTCCTAAAACATACACCATGAGGTGGCTAGAATTAATATATCCTGGATGAAATAAAATTTGAGCTTTTCCCATCACAGATTTTTCTACATATAGGAGAAGGAAGAGGGACTCACCAGCTAATAATTGACATTTCAATCTCTTATACAGTCTTATTCAGTCCTAATACAATGGCCCTACAGTTTGTTGCCTCAGGCTCCCATATATAGCCACACACACATAATGTAAACACACATATATACATTCCCTTACTTAGATCTCCAATCCATCTATCCATTTGCTCTCAACTGATCCATGACTTCAGCTGACCCCATATAACCTATTCATCCAAGTCTCTTTTAATGGAATTCAAGCTCAATGGAAGCCATGTTCCCCAATATGGTGGCTAGGAGAGTAGATAAAAGGATTGAACTATATGGTCTCTAAGGTCCTAGTCAGCCCCTCACCTAGGATCCTATGACCATGCTAACTTATGGTCCTTAGTTGTTAGGGTTTCCAGCTAGAATAATTTATTCTGAAGGTCCCAGGACATGACAGTTTTGCAATGACTTTGCCCCAAGGCAATGATACACAGAGCTGACCTAACAGTGCTTGGACAACATCAGAGTCCATAGCACATGTTGACCCCTCATTATTCTTCATGATTCAATTTTGATTTATTCTCATCTGTCCTCTAGATAGTGAAAATCAATATTCTGAAGATGCGGATTCTATTTCTCCCATATATGGCTTTCTGACCTTGGACAGATCATTTAATCTGCCAGTACCCCAGACAGCCTTCTAAGTACTTCTGAGGTACAGAAAAGTGCTGACCTGCATTGGGAGAGGGAGTTGTTCTAGACCAGTGAGCTCCCACAAGTTTTCCCCCTTGTTCACAAATCTTCAATGGTTCCCAATTACCTCCTGGTTGAAAGAAGTCCTCATTTAGCTTTAAAAGGTTTCCAGGACCTAGCTCCTATTGCCTGTTGACACCTTCTCCACCACCTAGGATCTTAGAGAGCTTCTTAAAGCCCTGAGAATTTAAGTAATTTGCCCAATCTTCTTAGCATCAAGACTGACTCACTATCCACTGCACCACCTGTCTCTGACAGGTACCAAAGGATAATGTATTCAGAACCCTGAAGCACCCCAGAGCCCATTTAGAGCAAAAGTCCAGGCACCGAGTGAGTGAGGGGTTCACTCAGGATCATCCATGTATGTCACCCTAAAACTTTTTTGTGTGTCATGGAGCCCATTAGCAGGTTTACAAAACCTCCTTCTGTGTTTTAAAATGTAAAGGATTACAAAGGAAGCAAAATATATTGAAATCCACTTAGCAAAATTCCTTAAAAAGAAAATCCTCTTACAGATTCCCGGTTAAGAAACTCTACCACAGAAGAATCTAATCTCTCCAAAGGCAGGGGCTGCTTGTTTTTGGTCTTTATGTTCCATCCCTAGCCTCGTGCCTCCGCCATTGCAGGCGTTTAATACATGTTGGTTGAATGAAAGTGAATGCAGAAGATGACATATCCTTTCTCACTCTGCCCTTTCTCTCGCTTCTCTCTCCTTGTCCACATTTTCCCTCCCCCAGTGCATTCCCAAAAGCAGAACAGACAGACCTGTGTCCGGAAGAGCTTAATATGCGCCTTTGCCATGGCCTTCATTATCAGTGTCATGTTGATCGCGGCCAATCAGATCCTCCGCAGCGGCATGGAGTAGTAAGTAGTCTCTCACCCGACACTGTGAAACCAAACTCGCCATGCATGTGCATGCCCGGTGGGCAGACTTTTTTCTCCATGAAACCGGAAAGGGAACGAGGTGGACAACAAGACGCTTTCGGCAAAGGGAACCCGAGGCCGGCAGGACGACCCGTCTTGAGAACCAGCTCCATCTTCTTGTCAGGGACACCAAAGGGCTGTCTTCAATGCTTTAATAGTTTTGTTTCCTAATGCAATAAAATTAAAAAAAAAAAAATAAAAACCCGGGGAGTTCTGAATTCTTGCTTCAGCCATCAATAGGAACTCTGAGGAGAAGCTTCATTTCCATCTGGGACGGACGTGTGGTGGACTATGCTGGGAGTCGCAAAGAGAGAGAGAAAGAGACTGAGCGCAAGCTGTGATTGCGTCCGGCCAACTCCATCCATCCAACCCAAAGCTTGGCCACCAGCAGACTCTTTCTGGGGGTGGTTCTGTTTAGGCTCTACAGAAGCTGACTTTGGTGTATCTGCAAAGAAGGCCACCCTTTCATCCCCTTCAGCTTCTTCCGTCCACTCCCAAAGGAGCCCCTGGGGTCTGAGGGCAAAGCCATTGTACAGGGTCATGGTTTTCAAGTGGTAGCACGCCTCCTTGGTGTGCGTGTGTGTGTTTGCGTGCTATTCCTACTTTTTCTTCTTAAACTGCCTTGGACACGGGACTTTTGTTGGCAGAATTGTGGGCTGGGAGGAGGGCTTTGGGTCTCCATTTGCAGTTTCTTTCTGTCCCCAGCGCAGATAGGGGAAGCTCCTTTTATGCACCAGCATCTTGGAATCTGCATAGAGCCTTTTTTCCCAAACTTGCCTCCTGCGCAGCCATTAGAGAGAGAGAGAGTGAAAGAAAAAAAAAAAAAGAAAGAAAAAGAAAATATGTGTGTATATGTATAAATATATAGATATATTTGGCTTCCTTATGTATATGCCCAACTGTGCCATTGTCCATTCTAACTTTTTTGTTTCTGCTATAAATCAATCCCTTAGCAAAGCAATTATTATTATTATTGTTATTATTATTATGATTGTTATTCTTTTTTCTTAGAGTACATGGGGATGGAATGTTTTAAGCTCTCCAACTGTGTGTTATCTTTGGTGATAGAGATAAAGAATGAACAAATCTTTCTGCCAGATCTGTTCCGTAGGTGACACTCCTGGAGGAGCATCTTTCCTTTTCTCCGTCACTCCCCCTTCCCCCTTCTCTGTCAGGTTCCATCAGTGTGTGGGCTCAGGGTAAAATCAGCTGAACTGAGCATTTTAAGCCAAAGTGACTGAGATGGAAAGATCAAACTTCTATATTTTACATAACATCTCCTGACATTCAGATTCTGCGATTGACTCATTTTCATGGAAGAGATTTTAATGAGCTTAGCAAACAAGACAGGTAATTTACTTTTGCATGCACGGTGGTGATGGTGGTGATGGTGGTATGGTGGCAGTGGGAAAGAGGGGAACAAAATGACCTGTTTTCAATGAAATCTTAAAAACTGTAATTTAGTCTCTTTTCCAAGGTGCCGTATCAGTCCATTACAATTAATTCTCGTCTTGCATAGTCTGATTAGCGAATTCTCATCAGCTGTAATATTTCTCTGTAACATTTCTCGTTGTACTTTTCCAAGCTCGGTTGGGAGCTCAGAAATACTTCATTAAATTCTGTCATGGGGTTTTTCTGGGTGCATTCTCATCTCCATCCTAAATCCCAAAACTTTCTCTTGCCCGTTGCCTTTCTTTTCTTCCTGGCTAGGTTTGGGAGCCTGCTTTGTCTTCTTTGAATCTGCTTTCCAAATCTCTAGCCATGACTCTTCCTTCCCTCCATTCCAAGACACCTCACCCTTGCACTCTGTCCTCACTCTGAGCTTTCTCCTCCCTCCTCCTTCCCAGTCGCTACAGTCTGCTGTGCTTAAGATGGGTCAACTCAGCTGTGCAAATCCTCCTGAAACAGGAAAGTGAGAATCTCCACACTATGCAGATATAAGGGTGAGACCAAAAAACAAAAAATAAACAAAAAAATAATCCTACCTTCTCTTAAAGAAGTGGGTGACAGTGAAGTAGGCTGGGAGGCAGATGCGATTCTCTGGAACCCACAGGAACTCCAGTGATCAGGGAATCCCTCTTCTGAAATCCCCATGGCGTTAAAGTTTAGGATCTTGTTCACAGTTTTACCTTTGACTTATTTTATGATGTCAACCAAGTCACTTTTCCTCTCTGGGCCAGTTTTCCTGCTGGGGGGGCTGGCTATGCTATTATTTTGTGGGGCTCCTTCCAGTTCTGACATCCTGAGATGCCCAGTATCACAGCTTCAGAGCAAGAAGGGATCTTGGGGGGCCTACAGTCCAACCCCCTCATTTTATGGTTGAAGAATGGAAACCCAGAGAGATTAAGTGGAACCCAAGTCTAATACCCTTTCTAATAAGATACCACCTTGATTCTACGCACCCAAGGGCAGCCACTCTGAGGAAAGAAGTGTCTGGTGACTAATGCTCCCCCATATATGCTGGCAGAAGTTCAGAGTGAATGGGACCTGCCTAGATCTTCAAGATGGAAGCTGGGGTAGAAGAAAGCTCAGAATTCACCTGAATTTTGATTCAGGGATTTCTCAAAGCCGGAAGGGAGCAATAATATCATATAATACGAACCCCTCTTTTTTCATAGGAGGAAACTGAGACCTAGAGTGAAGCTTCCTCAAGGTCGAAGCCCTAATGAATGACAGAGCCAGGCGTTGCTGCTTTGCCTGGGTTTGTTCTCCCTGGATAAATGCCCTTTTCTACAGGGTGACATTCTTTTCCTTCTGAAGTGGTACTGGATCCTAGTGCTGAATAAAAATGCATGGCAAGTGCTTTAGAGAATACAAATAGATCTCTTTTGATGCTCTCCTGGTTTGTCACTTCTGAAGAAGAGCTTTGGGGGCCCTCGGAAGCCTAGCCCCAGCAGGGTCCCCACTCGCTCCATTGGAGAGAAGTCTGTACTCCAATGATAGGAGGAGGACAGGGGGAGCAGATAGCATGGAAGGGTAATTGAAAGGAAAACCATGCTGCCTCCCCTCCCTGGCTAGGCCCCCTGCCTCAGTACCCCCAGTAGCAGAAGCCCAAGCCAGAAATGGTCCAGATTAGAGAACTTTAATACATGAGACCTGAGAGCTGGTTTCAAAGCGATCTGTTTGTGGTAATACATCTCAATGGTACTAGATTTAAAGGCAGGATGAAAGACTGAGAAGGGCCAAGTTTCTTGTGTGGATGACCCTCAAAGTTCCTTCAAACCCTAAAGACATTTCCAAGTTGGTTCCCTGACACCCTGGAGTGGGGGCGGGGGTAAATTCAGTTCTTTTCCATCCCCCAAAGACAACCAAAGGTGTATGTCAAGCGTAATTTAAAGGATTGATCCCTGGTTGCTGATTTTAAAAGGATCCCTGCCTTCCAAGGTGAGAAGAAGGTCGAGGGAAACCTCTCCAGGTGTGATTGTTATACCAGATGTGAGATCATCCTTGGTGTTAGGAGACTGAGCCAGAAATGTTATTTCCTGAAGTCCATTCCAGCCCAGGGGATGCTTCCTGTCTCTCAATGGGGGGTGGGATGGATCCCCTTTTTTCTCATCCTTTCTTCCTCCCCACTCTCCAAAGCTCATCTGTTCAGGCGGGAGACATTGCTGCAAGCTCCAAGGAAGATGTTTACAGCAGACTGCTAGAGTTAGAGTGGGGAAGAGCCCCGAGACCTCTCATTTTTCTGATAGGGAAACTTGGGCCTAGAAGAGTCCTATAAATCTCTCCTGGGTTTGAGGACCAGCAAGCACCAGAAAGCTTTGAAAGGGACAAAGGTCAAGAATATTAATTCCCCTGTCTGCGCCGGTGGGTGAGGAGTGAAAAAGGAAGAGGGGAGGGAAGGGAATCAGGAAGGAGGAGGACTGTCTGTAGCCTGGAGTCTCAACTACCAGCCCTGAGACCACTTATTAACCCACTTAGTGGTGTCCAAGGAGCAATTCTCATTTTGGAAAGCGGCTCCACGCTGATGGCTTCTCATTGAGCTATTTATTGGCTTCTCCTTAGTGGTGAGGGGCTGGGCAGGGGGAGTGATTTTGTGGGCCTGATTCCCTGGCTTGGTCTGGGAAGCATTTGTTACTTCCTTGCAAAGCAGGCCTAGGACACTGACATCCTAGCCTTCCTGGCCCCTTCTCGTGGGTGTTTTCTTAGATGGAAGAAATCTGGCCTCTCTGGGATCTCTCCATCTCCCCAACAATGTGCCTGGGCCCCAATGTTGGCCATAGCCTGAGAGAGATGCTTAACACATAAAGGACCGAGAAGGAGATCACGGGATTCGAAGTTGTAAGAGAGAATTTGGAGAGCCAAAGCTCTCGCTTGAAGTCACTTATCTCAGATCACAGAACTAGTAAGCTGGGATTTGAACCCAGATTCTCCCAATCCTAAATGTAGAGACTTCCTTTAATGCCTTAGTTATTCTTTTCTTGTCTCTTTCATCTCCAAAATTGACTGGACAGAATGGAACATTATACTGGAAAACTAGGTGGCCCTCGCTTAGGGAAGAGGGGTTGAGGTATTTAACCATAGAACCACCCAGCCATCCCAAAGAGTCTTGATGGTCTCTTGCTTAGTAGCTATAAGGGCACATCACTTCTCTCTGGCTCTCAGCTTCTTCTGCTATCAAATGAGGGAAGGAGGGGAGCATGACCAGGTCAAGGGGTTCTTAACCTCTTTGTCATTGGGCTCATAGACCCCTTTGGTATCTGGGGGACCCCTTCTGGGCACTCCTCAGAAGAATGTTTGTTACCTCCATTCATAAGCAAAGGAAATATTCCATTTCAGTGAGAAGCTAGTGAAAATAAAGATATATATGTATATATATATATATATATTTTTTTTTTTTTTTTTTCCTATCTAACTTTCTAAACCCCTCTGAAATCTTAGTAAAGCCCCCAGGACTAGAGACCTTTTAAGACCCCTTTTCTGTGCTTTGCTTCATGAGTCTCCTATAACTTTGTGACAAGCCTGAGGGGCAGTGGGAAGAGAAATGGCAAGCACAGTGTACGAATAAGCCTTTCCTGCCTAGAGAACAGGTGCTAATGAAGCTACTGTAAAGGATGATGGGAAAAGTTGAGATATGGGAAAGAAGGAACCATATAGAAGAAAAATTCAGGGAAGGAAAAAAAGATTATAGGTTCCCAGGTCTTCTGATGGAAGAGACTCCAGAGATTGTCAGGTCCAAGCCCTGCATTTTACAGATGCAGAAACGGAGACCTAGAGAAATAAAGCAAATTACCCATGCTCACATAGCTGGTTTCAGAAGCAAAATTTGAACTCAGGTCCTCTGCCATCAGAGCCAGCATTCTGTCCAATTTATGGGGAAACTTCCTTTTATCCCCTTGCCCTAAGAAGATGTTGTGTTTGATCATGGGTGTTACCTTTGTCTCTTACCTCTCGCCCCCCTGCCCCTCCAGCATCCCAACTCCAGAGCATCCCATGTCGGGGTCAAGAACAGTGCATGGCAAATCCCACAAAGAGCATCTGTATAACAGAGATGTCTCTATAGCAACCCTTGAGCTCCACTGTGGGCTTGCCAAGCCACACAGAAATATGGAATGCTTTCTTAAAGAATGCTGGGGGCCTGCTGGCTCCGAACCCAATTCCCTTGCAAAAAGACTCCTGCTGGCAGGAGAACATCACCCTCAGACCGCTGGGCCCCACTCACCACCCTTCCCTCCCCAGCAGCCCTGTGCTGCAGTAACACTTGTCCATTAGAATGGGACACCTCTTGCCAGTGGCAACATCACTCACTGCCCCTTTCCCAAACTGGCCCCCAAAGCCAAACTGTGGTCTGGAGGGCAGCAAAGCTTTTAATCCTTCCATTAAAAAGCCTTCTCTTGTCTGTCGAGAAGCTCCTGATGAGCCAGTGATGTGGAGTGAGGTAGCCGGAGGTTCAGCCATGGGCTGATTCCATGTCTCGTATTTCAGGAGTTTCAGTGAGGTCAACCATGGATGGCGGACGAACTTCCTGTATCGCTAAGCAATAAATCATATGGTCTTTAAACTAAAGTCAGGTGGGGCCGAGGGGGCTACTGAGGTCAACTGCCTCATTTTACAGAGGAAGAAACTGAGGGCAAGGGAGAGAAAATTAAAGTCATGAAGGGGAGACCATAGGATTCTACATCCAGAGAGGGAAGGGGCCTCCAAGCCCCTCAAGTCCAGCCCCAAGGTGAAGACTATGAGGAAACAAGGGTAGGAAAGGGACTTGGCCAGGATCACTTAGTGGAAGGGCCAGGATTTGAACAGAAGGCCTCCGATGCCAAATGCAGCAGTCTCTCCTGTGCCATGCTGTTTCTCTTGAGTGGTACATGGGAGCAATTTTCCTTTTCTTACCTGTTCTTACCTATTTTTGTCATATCCTTATGACAAATAGTCTGCTGTCCTTTGCCTGTCCCCATTCAAAGTCATCCCAAAGGAAGAGGACAAAACTACTTGGGCCTTCTTTGCTCCTCCCCAGCACCGCTCAAGTGGACCAAAGCATGAGTCACCAGCAGCCCAGTGAGATGATACACTCACTTTTTGCCCTAAGAATCTTGCACTAAGTTCTCATGCCAGATTTGAGTCAGAGACGAAAGTGAATTCCATTCTCAGTGGTTCCCAGCTTGGCGTGGCCTCCCTGCCCTTGGACTGAGGTCCTTGACACCCAGAGTGGCAAAATGGGCTGGCAGGGGGTGTTTGATTGGAATGGCTGCTCTCCAGGGATGCGTTCCCATGAGTCTTTGCTGCTTGGGACAGATATATCTGCTAAGCTATTCCTAATCCATCCAACATCCCCATGCTCACCACCTTGGCTCTGTGCCACATATCCAAAGATACCAAGGGACATTGACTCCTGGGGACCCCTGTGCAATGGAGAAATGAGTACTCTCTAACTAGATCTTCATTTTGCGGGGAAAAATAAACTGAGGCTCAGAATAATAACCGTAACTAGTATGTATATATCCTGCTGATATTTCTAGCAACTCATTTGTATATAGTCCCCTGACATTTTGCAAAGTGCTTTAAATATACAAATTCATTAAAGCCTCGCATTTAAGCATCCAGCATTATCATCCCAAATTTACAGGTGAAGAAGCTCAGACTCTGAGACAGGAAATGATTCAACCATGCTTCTAAGCATCAGAGGCAGCACCTGAATCCAGATCCTTTTGATTTCAAGGCTTTTTGATCATGGAAAGAAGGATTTTACTCCTCTTACAGTCAGGAAGGAGCCTGGGAGAGAAGCTGTGTCTCTCCAAAGACGTCCTGAGGACACATGGACAAGAAAAGTGAAAGTGAGACAGAGAGTAAGTCCTGTCAAAGGCTGGGGATTGTTATCAGGGAAGATAAATTAGGACTTTCTAAAGGATCATTAAGATTGTGGAGTCACATATAGAGCTGGGCAGGGCATTCCAGATAAATCCATCCTATTCATTTTGGAGAGATTAAAAGATTTATCCTCTGTCAGTCAGTAGTTAGTGGAAGAGGGAGACAAAGAGTTAACCCAAGTCCTCCAATGCTCCCATCTGCCTCCAAAGCTGGTGCCAGAATTCTCCAGAGGAAAGGGAGGGGAATTTCCTTTGATGGCTTCCTTAGCTCTTCCCTACTCTTGCTCCCTAAGACTCTAGAGTTCAGGGGTTCATCCCTTAGTTCTCCTCTTCTTATAACATTCTCCAACAATGCCCCCTAATTCAGCCATTCTGTAAGGGAAAAGATTCAGGGACAGTGCAGGAAGCTTACTCAGCAGCCCAGGTCTTATTTTCAAATGATTTAAAGTCATGTTAAAATAAAAGAGGCTTTGGGCTGCCTTCTAAAGACCCCGTCTCCATGACAATTTAAATGTCAGGACTGCTCAGCTTCATTGCACGCTTCCTTTGGCTAAGCTGCTCCTAAGACAGGAGTCAGCGGTGATGGGGCTTTGCAGCACAGCGCCTGGCTGCCTTAAGTCACTTCAGCAAATAAATAACTAAGTGAGTTACTGAGTGAGGGAGCAAATGTATAAGTGAGCAGGTAAGTGAGTGTGTGAGGGAGGGAGTAAGTAGCTGAGGGAAAGAGGGAGTAAATAAGAAGCAGAGGGAAGGAGAAAATTTGGAGCAAACATAGCAAGGGAGCGGTATGATTGGGTATCCAGGGGACCCTTCTTAGCACAACAGTCAAGGAAGTCTCTGGAGATAATCTGCATTTCCCGACACCTTAAGGAGGATCCAGTAAGCACAGCAGGAAAATGTCTTTTAGGAATAATGCAAGAGGGGACAGGAAGTTATGTTCCAGGTCATCTTGTCATAGTATTGTAAATTGTAAGTTGGAAAGGACACCAGAAACCAGCTAGTCCGAGCTCCTAATTTTACAAGTGGAGAAATAGAGGCCCTGGTGATTAGCAATAGAACATAGAAACACCTCAAAGTTTGGAAGCCATCTCTGCAGGACAAGGGAAGGGGTCTGTGTTTTTAATTTAACATGAACTATGATCCTGGGCTTCCCAGAATTTATTGAGAGCTCCCAGTTTTCTGATGACTCACAATCTCTTGTCTTCTCTTGTCTTCTCTTGTCTTGTCTAGTCTTCTCTTCTCTTCTCCTCTCTTGTATTGTCTTCTCTTCTCTTCTCTTGTCTTCTTTTCTCTTCTCTTTTCTTTCCTTTCTTCTGTTTCTCTCTGCATGTTTCTTTCTCTCTCTGTTTCTTTGTCTTCACTCTCTCTGTTTCTGCCTTTCTGTCTCTGTCTCTCTATGAGTCTTTCTTCCTCCTCCCCTCTCTTTCCTTCTTCTTCCCTTTCTCTGTCTCTCTGACTCTGCTTCCCATCCCTTTTATGCTACCCACTCAGCTTGAGATTTGGTTTTTGAAGCCAAAATTGTGCCGTCTCTTAGGGTATGCCAAAGGCACCTGGAGATGGATTCTCTAGCACAGAGATTTCCAGAGAAGATGGGGCCTAAAGAGCCATACCACCATAGATTAGAATTGGAGGCATCTCCTTCAATTCCCTTCCTTTGCAGATCAATCCCAGAAGTATTATGACCAAAAGCACATGGATTCATAAATGGCAGAAATAATTAAAATCTTGGATCCCTGACCCCAAAGCCAGTGTTGTTGTTGTTGTTGTTTTCCTTTTGGTTGGATTCTGCCTCTCTTAGCTCAAAATTTAATCCAACCAAGTGACCCTGGTGGGGGGGGGGGAGATGTTATAATTTGGAAGGAAATCAACTAGCCCTGGGGAAGCCCATCTCAAATCCTAGAGGGCCAGGGTTGCCCGGGCTAGATAAAGGCTGCTTAAGCCATTAAGTTAGGAACTCCAGGGGCTTCTCTGCCCAAACATTTGCTTTGGCCTGAAACCTTATGCTGTTGCTGATGAGTTCAATGTATACACACTAGCTATAATCCCCCTGGTATTTGCTAGACCCTTTCCCAACAGTGATGTTCAAGGTACCCTCTGAAGCAAAGTTCTTAACCTCTTTTGTCATGGAATCTTTTGTCAGTCTGATGGAACCTATGGACTCCTTGTCAGAATAATGCAAAGGAATAAAATTAAGTATATTGCATTACAAAGGAAACCAATTATATTGAAATAAAGATTTCCCCTATCTAAACTCATGGATCTCCTGAAATCTGTCCATGGACTGCAGGGTTTTTTATTTCTTATTATAGCTTTTTATTTACAAGATATATTCATGGGTAATTTTTCAGTACTGACCCTTGCAAAACCTTCTGTTCCAAATTTTTCCCTCCTTCCCCCCAACCCCTCCCCTTGATGGACTGAAGGTTTTTAACCCCTGATCTAAAGCTATGATTTCTATTCAAACTGGATGTCTTGCTCCTTCAGAGAGTCTGTAAGAACCTCACTTTGATGATACTCATTAGAAATATAAATATATGCCTTTTAGGAATGGAGCAAGGTTAAGGGACTCAACTGACAAAACTACTCAGAAGAGGGGGTAGAAACAATCTAACTAAGCTGTCACACCTTGGTGTTATGGTGAGAAATCTGCCAATCATGGAAACTCACCTCCCACTACATGGCAACAATCCCTTCTCTGGATAGGATGTCATAGGAAATGCCAGGCCCAGACACAATTCACTTCACAGTTCCTAGGCCAAGAAATAAAAGGGAAGAAAAAGACAAACAGAGAGTGAGACAGAGTGAGAGAGAGAGAAAGAGAAAGATAGAGAGAGAGAGAGAAAGAGAAAGAGAGAGAGAGAAAACAAAAAGAGAGAGAGAAGAAAGAGAGAGAGAGAGAAGAGAAAGAGAAAAAGAGATGAGGAAAAGAAAAGAAAAAAAGAGAAAAACCTCAAGTCTCTCAATATAGGTTATATGAACATTTTCCCTCTGGATCTAGCCTACTTTTTGAATGAAGTGGTCCACTTCACAAGGGACCACCTTGGCCACTGAGCTGTCCATTGTTCTGAACTTAATGATCTGTCAGACTTTGACATGCCCTGGCAAATGCCAAAAGAAGGAGGGTGGTACTGGCTCTTCTTGAAGAGTTAGGAATGTTGACAAGTCCTTTGGGGTCCAAGAGCTGCTGTTATAACTCAAGTCCATCAGGAAGGACAGGAGGGGAGAGGGAGGATAAGATATGTAGTGAATGTAGTGAAATGAAAACAGCACAGGACACAGAGGCAGGAGAGGTGGAGTCTAGATCCCACTTTATCAAAAGCTAGTCATTTGACTTTAAATGAGTCCTCTTATGTACCCTGCCTCCAACCCTGGACTTCTGTTTTCTCATTTGCAAAAAGAAAGGTTTGGGCTAGATGTCTTTTGAAGTCCTTACTAAGAGTAAGTCTCTTTATAAGAAGAATCGATATTATATATGAAGGTGGCCACGATGTTACCACATGTGCAGTGATAAGGTCATTGTGACATGATAGGTGGAAGACTGATCTTTGGAATCAAGAAAACTTTAGTTCAGATCTCCTTTGAAACATTGAAGCTGTGTGACCCCAAGAAAGTTGCTTTACCTCTCAGTGTGCCTCAGGTAACCCTTAGAACATCTGAGAGAGAACCCTGAATTTGGAGACATGGAACTTGAGCTCAAATCTCATCTCTTTCACTTACTATTTTTGTGACCTTGGATAACCCTGGGCCTGAATTTTCTCATCTCCAAGGTGAGAGAGTTGGACTAAGTGATTTCTGAGTTAATTATTGCATTATCCTGTGACTTTGTCACAAAAGTCAGAGAAAAGTTGCTATCTGCTTTTGTGGACGGCACTGATGAAATCAAGATCACTCATGTGTTCATGAAAACCTTATATTACTGGTCAGATTTTTTTTAACCTCCAAAGGCCTGGTACATCACCTCTCACCAAGGAAATCAGAACCTCCAGGAAGCTCAGTTTGGCTCACAAAATGATCCAGATTGGCTTTTTCTTGTTAGTGAAGTTTATTGTCTCATAGCCATAAGTAACCTTGTTTTTTCCCATCCCATCTGCTGATTTGAAAAAGAATCAAAGACTGACTTTTGTTTCCTTTTTCCCTTTCAACTTGCAAATTAATGGGCTAGGCAAACTAGGAAAGAGGATCTACTCCCTCTTCCCAAGCCCTCCTTTCTTTTCACCAGCTCATGAGTTAAAATTCTTGCAGAAGTAGAATAAAACAAAAAGCTCCCTTTTAATAAAAGAGACTCTTCCTTTGAGAAGAGCTTAGCTGGAAGCAAATCAGGAGAAGAATGCAATTTCTAAGCTCTGCTCTTTTCTGGGAAATGGAGGACAGTTGCCAGATGTGTGATAATGGGTTACCATTTCAACCCCTAACTGAGGACCTCCCACTTTGGTTCTCATCAAGAAACAGATAATTGTGACTTTAAGCTAGCGAGACTGGCTTGCTAAAATTTTGGCAAGTGCACTAAATGGCCCCTGGAGGTCAACCCTTGGGCCTTCATAGGTCATAGATCTAGAGCTAGAAAGGTAGTCAAAGTCAAAATGCACTTATTATGAGGAAAAGATCTCAGAAAGTGTCCAGTCCAACTCCCTCATTACAAAATAATAAGGACACTGAGGTCTAGAGAATTGGAGTGACTTACAGAATTATAATTCTAGAGATAGAAAAGATGTATGAAAGACTTCTTATCCAACATGCACATTTTACAGATGAGGAAACAGAGCCCTAAAGACAGCTAAACAACTTGTTCAAATTCACAGGGGTAGCAAGAACCATAAGGAAGATTTGAACTAGGTTCTCTGTCTTGAGAACCAGTGTTTTTTTTTTTTCCACTGACTATGCTCCCTCTTAGACTAATAATATGCTAAACATGTTTTCCTTCCTTCCCCCTTCCTTTTTGGGGGAGATATTTGGGGTTAAGTGACTCATCTAGGGTCACACAGCTAGGAAGTGTTAAGTGTCTAAGGCTGTCTTTGACTCAGGTCCTCCTGACCAGGGCTGCTGCTATGTCCATTGCTTCTAGCTGCCCCATTTTCCTTCCTTAAAGTTCTGGTAGAGACCTAAAACAGAATGTAGAGCAAAGAGGAAAAATCAGACGTGTGAGATCACCAAAATCTATAATCTCTTTGCCCTATATTCAAATCCAACAGAAGGCATGTTTCCTACAATTTTCCTCTTTCTGAAAAAGCAAAATCAACCATTGTCATCCACTTATCTCTAACATCTCCATCTTGATCAGTGTTTGTGAGCATTCCCTGCTCCCTAAGGAAATAACTGTGGCTGCCTTTGGCCTTTTCTGAGGAGGGAAGGAGAGTGTGAACTTTTGGCAACTCATGCAGATGTTTCTCTTAGCTCCTTCAGAAAAAGCAGAGAATATTTTCCTTTCCTCCCTGAAGACTGTTCAGGGAGGCCTGTCAGTGGCTTTCAAGGAGGCTTCCCAGCCCCTTTCTTCCTCTGACTCAGAGCAACAGTGAAGTTTCCATATAATAATTTCTGAAGGATCTACCAAAGACTATGACCTTCTAAGGGAAATGGAAGCACAGTAATAGAGGTAGGGACAACAGGGGGACAGAGTGATCTTGACAAATACATCCCTTCCCCCAAGTAACTGTACTGCAGCCATGAGTTACTTCCCAAGGTCCTAGATTGACAGGTACGGTGCCCAAGGGGCTGTGTCCTGCCCCTGCCTCCTGTCCTCACACACACTGCGCAAAAGTCAACCTATCACTATCCACTTTTACCAATTAAGAGTTGTCTCAGCTCAGCAGTCTGGATAGATCCATTCCCAGACCACGTCACTGTTGGGGTCTAGTGTTTTCTGTTCTTTGTGTCGTTGTTGTTTGTTTCCGATTGGTCAATCTCCATCCATTTATCCTCATTAACTTCCCATCTCTCATTCCGCACTAATCAATCACTTTAGTTCATTATTCTATGACATGGTATTTTAATTAAGAAGAAAGTCAGCAGAGTGGTCAAATGAAAAACCTTTGTACAAAACTGTAAATATTAATATAAATTAACTTGGCATGCAACTTATTTAACTAATGAATTACCCATTATTAAACTGCTGTCTCAGTGTATAAAGGAAAACTGACTGCCATATTTACCAGATGTTTCCTCTAACCAAACATGACTGTAAATATATAATCTGTATAAAATATTTTAATTTTACCAGTATTTATGCAATATAAAAAAATAAAGATTCTTTTCTCTTCTTTTGATGAGAGATACAATTCATTCTAGCCAACATGATTTACAAGTGGGCACACTGAATTCATTCCAGGATCAGGGAGAAACAATTAAGTTGGCCAAGTTATTAAAAAGAAAAACAAAGGTCTCTTCCTTCAGGGATGATAAAGAACCTTGGGTCCTAATTGTGTTATGAAATTTGGAAGCTAGGTAGGGGAACAGACGATTTATAAAACAAAAACAGAGATGGCAAAAGAGTGAATGGCTGCGTGGTACCACGGTAGAAAAAACTGTGGACTTGGGGGCAAAAAACTCGGTGAAAATCTTGACTCTGCCTCTCTCCTTTACCTGAATGATCCTGAGTAAGTTATTTAACCTCTGCCAGCCTCAGTTCATTTATTTTAAAAATGGGCTTGAATTAGATGATCTCTAAAGTCTCTTCAAGGTCTGAAGCTATGTATGATATTATGATAAATGGTAATGAAATAATCACAACAAATGTGAGAGAGGGAAAGAGGAAGGGAAGGAGGGAAAGACAGACAAACAGAGACAGAAAGAGAGAGGAGGTAGAAAGGGAGGAGAGAGAGAGAGAGAGAGAGAGAGAGAGAGAGAGAGAGAGAGAGAGAGAGAGAGAGAGAGAGAGAGAGAGGAGAGGAGAGGAGAGAAAAAGAGAGAGAGACAGAGAGAGAGAGAGAGAGACTTACTATCATTACAAACAATGGCAGGGAGTTGACTTTGCTCACAAAAGGAAGCTCTCAATTGATCACTACCTATGACTTCAGATGATACATCTTCTCTGTCTGATCCATGCCCCACATGTATATAGATATAGATTTCTAGATATGGTATATTATGGTCCTTTCACCACAATGTCATAGGATCATAAAAATTGGAATTCAGTTAGATCCCTTTCAGCTCATAATCTGTTGTTTCCACCTTGAGGTCAAGGCAACTTCATTTTTTTCCTAGCACCTGCCTGGGCACATTTAATAAATGCTATTGATAGGTTGATTGATAAATTTATTGATTATCCATAATCCTCTTCAGCATGGAGGATGCTGAAGCAAATATTATATTAAGAGAACTTTGCAAATGCCAAAGAAATAATGGGAAGTCAAGTGGCTAAATAGATAGGATAGTGGGCCTAGAGACAGATACACTTGAGTCAAATCTGATTTCACACACTGACTAGCTGTATGACCTTGGGCAAGCCACTTAATCCTGTTTGCCTCAGTTTCCTTATCTGTAAAATAAGCTGGAGAAAGAAACAACAAATTAGTATTTCTGCCAAGAAAGCCCCAAATAGGACAAGAAGAGTTAGATATGACTGGAAAATGATTAAACAAAAACAAACAATGATATCTACCAATGGTGATATCATTCTGGTGAAAACAGCAGTATGCCAGGGGAGCCGAGTTCTTGTCCTGATCTGCTACTAATTTCCTCCATGATCTTTAAAGAATCACTTCATGGAATCATGATTTTAGAACCAGAATGGTCCTCAAAAGCTATCTGCTAACTCTAGCTCTCTCATTTTGCATATGAAGATCAGAAAAGTTACATCATGTATAGATACTAAATATCAGAGACAGGATGGAGAGCAAGGTCTTCCAGATTCCAAGGAAGAAGATTTAATTGCCATGTAATACTCCCTCACCATCTTCTTCTATAAAATTCATGATACAGACTAAATGCACGTTAGCCTTTTTGTGCGACTAGCAAAAAGTTTCAGTAGATTCAGAGTGAGAAGACTTGGCTTTGAATTCCAGCACTGTCACTCACTTGACATAGGACCTTGCCTATCACTTAGCATCTTCGATAATCCTTATTAGTACTTGTAGTGGTTGTCTTTTTCTGTTTTTGCTTTTGGCTTTGTTCTGTTACTTTGTCCAAGCCTATGAACAACAGAGGTACAATTACTGTTCTATATCAAATTTCATCCCTTAGGTCCTTTGAGGAAGACCTCCTATGGATCTAGACTGTCTCGTCCATCTCATTCTGCCAATATTCTCATGATAGCAAGACGTCTTGTTTTTATGTTACTTTTCCATGTGTGTTTCTCATTTTTTATTTCACTTAATCCTCATAGCTCTGGGAGAAGTTGAATGAGTAGAGCATAGCTCTGAAGCTGAAGGGAACCTTGGAGGCCATTTGGTCTAGCCAATCCTTTCACTTTACACCAGTTGGGTATAATCAAGAAGCAAGATAATGGATGAGCAAGAGTTTAGCTCAGGTCTCCTGACTCTTATTTAGGTGATAGCTCTTTTTATTGTAATCCATGATGGTGCCTCACTTTTATGGTCAACATTATCCAAACAGTTTTTACCAAAAATTCTTTTCTAAGAGCTTATACCTGAATTAAAAGTCTAGCTATGTCACTGGGAAGGAACTCCCTGTTTTGTGATTAACTTTTTTGATGTGTTTATCTTTTGGACAATGTGCTCAACAGCACAATTCATTGAGAGAAAACAAAAATCTTCCTATTGTCTAGTAATCCTAAAGGTCTGCCCTTCTAGACATGAATTTTTACCCACAATTTAAACTTACTTGTATCAGAAAGGTAGGGCTGGTTGACACTGGTTTTGACAAATTTGGGCTTTGGGAACCTTTTTTTCTGCACAACATAAATAAAGGTTGCTATTTGTTCTTTTCATCCACTTCAGGAAGCAATTCCATATTGAAGAGAAATTCTAGTTTATGGAGAAATGAAACACAGGTGAATAAAATTGGAATCTGCTCTGCCTTCCTCATAGTCTACCCTGATAGCCAAATATGGATAACATCAAATTTAAATACCCAGAAGGTCTAGTTAATTTTGAATATAAAGTAAAACTTTAAAGTGAGATATGAATTCATCTTTTATGATTTATTTTACAGAAAATAGGGTTTTCCTACGATTGAGGTTATATTTTATATAGAACATGAGTCAAATCTGGATGGTGTTAGACATTAGTCAACTTGCACAATACCATTAACACATGCCTAACTCTCACTGCATCCAATATTTCCCCTTCAAAATCAAGAAAATTTCACTAGAGAAGGAAGTTTCAAATTGGACTTTCAATAACAAGAGATTTGTAACTTGTGGCTAGAATTATACCTAAAGATCCATTGAGACTTACAACTATTTTTCAGGGTCGTGTTTTATTTTGCATATATAAGAGTATAGCTGATTATGAGATTGGTCACTAGTGTATGTTACCTCCTTTACATTGCCCTCCTTTGCATCACTAAGAAATAATTTAAATCCTCTCTTCTCTCCAACACTCACTTAGCTGACCCAATTTTATTCTGAATATTATATTTATTAAGCACCCAGAATTTGAATTATCTGCGCACTGGATCAGAGCCAAAGAATGAACTGTAATAGAAAGCTTAGGGACATGCAGAATCCTGGGGATTTTTCTGCATGCAGCAAGTCTGTCATCAAAAAGCTTTGAAACCAACACATTGGGGACAGCCAGGTGGCTCGGCGACTAGAGCACTGACCCTGAATCAAGAGGACCTGAATTCAGATCCTCAGAAACTTGACACTTACTAGTTACGTGACCTTGGGTAAAATACTTTAACTCTTGATACCTTGCCAAAAAAAGAAAAGAAAAAAGAGACTCACACATTGGTCTCTTTTATCACTCTTTTAGCAATTTAATGGGTCACTTCTGCTTTGACCACACCTAGTTGGTACATTTTTCACAACTCTCACATCTTAGGAAATTGGGGTGTTGACTTGGGTATTTTCCTGAAGCCAGGACAAGTGGACAAAGGCAGCGCCTGCAAGACATGGGCTTCGGCAAGGATCCAGTGTGGAGGCAGGTAAGTTAAAAGATCTCATCCTTTCAGGAATGATCCTATCACCAGAAAGAGAGGGGAAAGTCTATTGATAGCTTGACTCTCCCTTCTGATTCACAATCAATGTAATCCTGACCTCTCCCTTTCAGCTCCAACTCCTTCTCTCCTTTCCCTCTCCCTTTACTTTTTTTTTTGTGCTAGATTATAACTTCGAGGATCACAACACCAAAGAGCACCAAAGATATAATAGCCTATTAAATGATCCTAGACAAGCACCCTAATCTCATTAATTTGATTAATGAGGAAACCGATACTTTGAAAGGAAAAGAATTTGCTGCAGTTGGTAAGACTCCTCAGGCGAAGACATACAATGCAAAGTATGTTATATTTGGAGTCAGAAGCTATAGATTTCAACCTGATTTGAGTACAAATCTAATTTCACACATTGACCCAGGGCAAATCACTTAATCCTGTTTGCCTCAGTTTCCTTATTTGTAAAATAAACTGGAATTTGAATTAGATGATTACAATTGACATTGTAACCTTGGACAAGTCCATTTTCTCAGTTTCCTCATTTGTGAAATGAAGATGTTAAACTAAATGGTCTCAAAGTTTCCTTCATAATCTATAATCCCACATAGAGCCTAAGATCTACTTCCTGGCTTCCTTTCCTGTTCTAATTAGTGAGGAATTAAAGTAGAGAGAAGATCTTAGATCATAGGGTGATCCTGTAACGAATCCACAAAATATGTTTAGAAGAATTGCACATGTTTAACCTATATTGGATTATGTGCTGTCTAGGGGAGGAAGAAGATGGGGAGGGGAGAAGAAAAATATGGAACACAAGGTTTTACAAGGGTGAATATTGAAAACTATCTTTGCATGTATTTTTTTTTAAAAGCTATTATAAAAAAAAAAGAAAAAAATAACTTCCACAGAAACTCTCTTGATTCCAGGAGACATGACCGTATATAGTTCAGTTCAATGTTGACAGGTTTCTGACAAACATTGAGGTCACCAAAACTCACCTTGGTTGGCACAGTGACCCATGAGGTTGATTTGAGGATTTGTTTTGTTAGTTAGCATATGCTCAAGCCACCTGTCCAGGGGCTCCATCATACCTCATCATGTATTGACAGTATTGGCCTTGGCTCCATTGGGTGGCAAACTGTTTGGCCAAGATTTGTAGCGAGCTGTCGTCTCCAGAAGCTGCTGGATCTCTCTCTGGGAAGAGATCTGCTGTGTCTTCTACTCAAATCTCTCCGACAGATTCTTCTTCCTGTAACGAACCGTTGTCTCCAGGCAGTTGCTGTTAACTCTTGTCCAAAGAAGTGACTTCCCTTCCTGCAGAGAGCCCCGTCAAGCCTGATGCAATTCAGAGAGTCTTCTTCTTTCTCTGAGAGTCCTCTCTTTTATTCTCCCAGAGAATGGGCGTGGGATAATGCAAGGGCTTCTGGGAAGAACCACCCCAGCCAATGAGCTTGCCCCCTCTATCAAGTCAACCTGAGTTCTCACCTTGTCACTATCCAGACAACCTCAGTTCTCACTTAGTAATCCTAACATCTCCCCCTTTCTTTTGATTTAGAACATAGGACAGTCATGACCTTGAAACATAAATCCATCAATATGGGAAGTATTACAGATAATTACATAAATAACCTTGAAACATAAATCCATCAATATGGGAAGTATTACAGATAATTACATAAATGACCTTGAAACATAAATCCATCAATATGGGAAGTATTACAGATAATTACATAAATTACATAAGCATATAGTAACATAGTAACATAACACATGCTAGAAGTATATAACATAATCATAAATTGAAAATTTATAAATGTCCATAAGTCCATTGTCCATTAGTCTCATCTTGTGTGAGGAAGTCCAATGATTCCTGCTGGTTTTAAAGTTCTTTAACAGTCTTCTTATTATCCATGCTCTTTCAGTGTCAGATGTTTCTTAGATCTTCTCCTTTATTTTGAGGTCTTTCTCTTTTTCTGTCTCTCTCTGATGGACAAGGCGAATATGACTCGTTGGCACCCATCTGATTCCTTCTCCTGCTGAAGAAATACAAGCAAACCCTCTCCCCCAGGCAGTTAACCTATCTGGTCCCTTCCATTCACCACTTTCTGGATCTCTCCACATCACCTGGCGATTATCTAAGGACAGTGGAGATGCTCTCACTGGACACTGCCCTTCTGGTGGGTTATAAAACCTGTCTGCTGGAGCCAGTGCATCTTTGTCAAAAATTAGAAAATTAATGGTATAGAGAACTAAATTTAGAAGTTCCCTAGGGCTACCTGTGGCTCCCCCTTTCTTTTGTTTTTGGAGGAGTGTCTTAATATCTCTGTTTCTTCTCTCTACTATTGCCTGCCCTTGAGGATTAAAGGGTATGCCCGTGGTATGTAAAATCTTATACTGTGCACAAAAGTGTGTAAAATGTTTGGACGTATATGCAGGTCCATTGTCTGTTTTTATTGCTTGTGGCACACCCATAATTGCAAAAGCTTGTATAAGGAATTCAGTGACCACTCGGGCTGTCTCTTTTGCTGCTGGCATTGCAAATGTGAATCCTGAAAAGGTGTCTACCACAACATGAATAAAAGATAGACGACCAAAAGATTTATAATGGGTCACATCCATTTGCCAGATTTCATTGGGTCTCAAACCACGAGGATTCTTCCCTGGAGGGAGTGTAGGAGCATGGAAAGGAAGACAAGCTGTACAGCTTTTTACTATGCTCCTAGCTTCCTCTCTTGTGATTCCAAATTGTAAACGTAAAGCTCGAGCAGCCTGATGATATTTAGAATGAGATTCTTGTGCTTCCTGAAATAAAGGACTACTGGCTAACATGGTTAGAAGGCTATCTGCCTTTGAATTTCCATCAAAAATAGGACCTGGGAGTCCACTATGTGAGTGGACATGCAAGATATAAATCTTGCCTGGATGTTTTCTCACTTGCTCTTGAAGTTCCTTAAAGAGCTGATAAATATTGGAGGCTGCAAATTTTATTTGGGCTGTGGCAATTCTTTGTACTACACCTACTGAATAGGCTGAATCAGTAATTATATTTACGTCTCCTGGGTAATAAGTGAGAGCTAGCATGATAGCAAATAATTCATTCTGTTGAGTGGATTGAAAAGGAGTCCTGATTACTCTCTTTATGGTTAAATCATGAGAGTATATGGCACAAATATTTTCTTTGGAGGCATCTGTAAAGATTGTTGGTCCTTTAAGAGGAACCTTAGAAACCTTTTCTTCAAAAATCCATTGCCAATTATGTAGTAGCCGGGTAATCTTTAATGGAGATCCATGTGCAAAATTTGGAGCGGTGGCCAATAAAATTTGCCATTCTGGGATGGTCTCACAGCATACATTAATCTGTGCGTTAGTATAGAATGTGTATATTTTTTCAGGACTTATCCCAGATAATTGTGTTACTCTCTTAATAGCCTTTAATAAAATCCTAGCCACAAGCACTGGGTAAGGTGTAAGGCTTTGTTCTGGTTGTGCTGGGAGGTTCACCCACTCAATCACTCTGTCTCCTTCATGAAGGACTGCTGTGGGTGCCTCTTTTGTAGCAAAAACTGATATTTCCAAGGGTTTTTGAGTGACTCTTTCAACCACATTGGATAAAGTCAGTTCAACTTCTCTCAAAGCCTTTTGTGCTTCTTTTGTAAGCTGGCGTGGTGAATTTAAAGCACTGTCTCCCCTTAAAATGTCATAGAGAGGTTGTAGTTGATTGGTAGTTAAGCCTAACACTGGACGCATCCATTGGATATCTCCTATTAATTTTTGAAAGTCATTTAAGGTGTTCAACTTCTCTGTTCTTAAAGAAAGCTTTTGTACTGTGAGTGTCTTAGGATATACTTCATATCCTAAATATTGAAAAGGAGCATGTCTTTGAATTTTTTCTGTAGCTATATGCAGTTTGTAGTACTTTAATGTTTCCATGGTCCTTTGTAGACATGCCTCTAACATTTGTTCCTCAGGTGCACATCCCAAAATATCATCCATATAATGTAACAATATTACTTTTGGAAAGGCTTTTCTTACTGGAGCAAGAGCAGCTGCAACATACATTTGGCACATAGTAGGGCTGTTTTTCATTCCCTGTGGCAAAACTGTCCATTCATATCTTTTATAAGGCTCAGCCAAATTAACACTAGGCACTGAAAAAGCAAATCTTTTCATATCCTCCTTATCTAGAGGAATAGAATAGAAACAATCCTTAATGTCTATAACCCATAGAGGCCATTCTCTTGGCAACTGAGTAGGAGATGGAAGTCCAGGCTGAAGAGTTCCCATAGTTTCCATCTGTTCATTTACTCTTCTTAGATCAGTTATCATCCTCCATTTTCCAGATTTCTTTTTCACCACAAATACCGGGGAATTCCAAGGACTTAGAGAAGGCCGCAAGTGTCCTTGGTCAAGTTGTTCTTGCACTATGTCTAATAAGGCCTGAATTTTATCACTTCTTAAGGGCCACTGTTCTACCCACACTGGTGAATCAGTCTTCCACTGAATAGGAACTGGTGAAAGTGCAGGTAGGCCTTCAACAGCAGCCCTGCCTAAAAAGCCGAAGTGCTTATTTGTAATCCTATCTGCTGTAAAATGTCTCTTCCCCACAGATTGATGGGGATTTTTTCAACCACAAAAGGAGTAAAAGCTCCTGTTTCTCCTTCAAATACCCATCTCAAAGGCCTAGCACTAACTTCTGCTGCTATTGATCCTCGCACCCCAGACATATAGGTGTCTGCTTTAATCTTTGGCCAGTGACCGGGCCAATTGGCACCTCTAATAACTGTACGATCTGCACCCGTGTCTACCAATCCTTCAAATGGTATTCCGTTTATATAAATAGTAAGCATAGGTCGGTCAGCTGTCACAGCTGCTGTCCAATATATTCCTGGATTTTGTTCATTGGAGTCAAAATCTAGGCGACTATCACTAGGTTGCTTATTAGGGGTCCGTAACAATAAGCCTGATGCTACTACTTCTCCTGGTTGATAAATCACACGTTGTCTGCCTGTGTTAGTGACTGGGATATTAGATACACATTCTCCAGTCTCCCACATCAGTGTATGGATGGACACTGTTTTGTAGGCACTCTCAGAAGGTGAAATGGTCAAGCCTACTGTGCCTGGAGGCAAAGGATCCATAGGCTCAACAGGAACAGATTTCCCTTCTCCAGGGAGTATCTCGGTAGTCTCTACTGCACACAACTCTATTTTTCCTAATTTCAATCCCTTTCTTCCATCTGATTGCCTTTTGGCTGATTGATCGTGTCTTAAAATTCTCTGGATGTAACCTCGGCTGCCATCATGCCCCACTTGGGGGGCTGAAGCTGGGCCCCACCTGTCATTTCCCTGTGTCAATCTACATTCGGAGGCCCAGTGGAGGCCCTTGTGACATTTTGGACATGGGGTTTTAGGTCTTCTCTCACCCTGTCTTCTCACTGTATCTCCATATCTACACTGAGCTCTTAGATGCCCAATTTTTCCACATTGAAAACATCGCCGAGTTTCTCTAGAAGGCCCTTGCCAGGAGGGACCCTGTCTTTCCACATTCATCATTGTCCGGGTGTAAAAAGCATTTGTTCCCACTGTAGCACAGCGTCTTATGATCTCCTCTAAAGGAGCATCTTTGTCTAATCCCCATATAATTCTTTTGCAAATCTCATTGGCATTTTCCTTAGCCAGATGTCTGGTCATTATTTCTGTAGCTGAATTTTCTCCAATAGTTCTTTTGACAGCAGTTTGCAAACGTCCCACAAAATCTGCAAAAGGTTCATTGGGACCTTGCTGTATTTTAGTGAAAGCCTCTCCACGATCTTTCTGTCCAGGAAGGACACCCCAAGCTTTTATTGCAGCCTTAGCAATTTGTTCATATATTGTCATAGTATAATTAATCTGTTCCGAATTCTCTCCATATTGACCTTCACCAGCTAAGTGCTCAAAAGTGAATTGTGTGTTAACTCCTATTTCCAAATTGCATCTGACTTGAATTTTACATAATTCATGAAATTCCACAAGCCATAATAAATTTTCTCCAGGCTCCAGACATGTCCTTGCTATGGATTTCCAATCATTCGGGGTTAGGACTTCATAAGACAAACCATCTAGTAACATTTTGACATAAGCTGATGTAGCCCCATAAAGGGTACAACCTTTTTTCAAATCCTTAATTGTATTCAAATCTAAAGGTGCATATCTTCTCCTTTTTTTACCTACAGAGTCAGTATTTTCAATCACAGGATATGCATGTATAAAATCACTTATATCCTGTCCTTCTCTCTTAGCTTTAACCAATGCTTTTTCTAATCTTGTCATAGGCTTAGGCTTCTTCACAGGCAATTCTGTTTGTGTTTCTGCCTCTTCCCCTCTTTCTTCCTCCATCTCTGAAGGTGGGGTTGATGTGGGCCTGTCAATAATCTGTTCTCTAGGCAGGGTTGAAGCTTCTTCAAGAGAATCATACCATAATTCCTCATTTAAATCCTCTTGCTCTAGGGAAAGATCTTGATCTTTCCTTTTTTCCTCACACTTCCTCCTCTGTTCATTTTTAGAACTTTTCCTTCTCCTACAACTTGCTTGATAGTTTAAGGCTAATTGAACTATGTTGTAGATATAAAATACTTCTGCAGAAATTGAACGAGGCCCATTTTTTGCTTGAAATTCTTTCATTTCATATCCCACTAGCTTCCATTTATCTACATCTATCTTTTCTTCCTCTAAGAACCAAGGGGATGTGCGTCTTAATGCAGCCAAGAGTTTAGCAATCTGTACCCAGGTTACAAGTAAACTCTGCTCCTCAATTATGTTGATTATACTCTCTATAGTACCACTCCTGAATGGAGCTGAGGTTGCGTCTGGGGCTGAGGTTGAGTCGGCTGAGGTCCAGGGATTGAATATAGCTAACATCTGCCCCATTTCAGCTATAAGAGATTCCTGGTTTAGCCCTTAACAAGTTAAGTTCCTTATTTATCTATTAGCACGCTCACTTAATCTTTAACAAAGTTTCCTCGTTACTCACGGTTCTGGGTCAGAGAGACTGAGATCTAGATCGGAAGCTTTTCCACTGGAATCAGGACTGTGTCTGTCCCTGTTCGGGCGCCAGATTGCGAAGGTCTGGTCTAGCTCCTCTTGTCAGGATAAGCAAAAGTCCTTGCCCCACGTGTGGACGCCAAGTGTAGCGAGCTGTCGTCTCCAGAAGCTGCTGGATCTCTCTCTGGGAAGAGATCTGCTGTGTCTTCTACTCAAATCTCTCCGACAGATTCTTCTTCCTGTAACGAACCGTTGTCTCCAGGCAGTTGCTGTTAACTCTTGTCCAAAGAAGTGACTTCCCTTCCTGCAGAGAGCCCCGTCAAGCCTGATGCAATTCAGAGAGTCTTCTTCTTTCTCTGAGAGTCCTCTCTTTTATTCTCCCAGAGAATGGGCGTGGGATAATGCAAGGGCTTCTGGGAAGAACCACCCCAGCCAATGAGCTTGCCCCCTCTATCAAGTCAACCTGAGTTCTCACCTTGTCACTATCCAGACAACCTCAGTTCTCACTTAGTAATCCTAACAAAGATTGGGAATATTTTTTCTCCACCATAAAGAATTTCCAGGAAGTCCATCAGGCTGCAATCAGATCAAGTCTGTCAATAGCTAAATCATGTGGTTTTCCTCTTTAACTAAAGATTCCTTTGTGATCTGTGGAACGAGTGCCTTGTGGCTCTGGCAGAGAAACCTTAGCCCAAGAGGTCCCCTGTGGCTCCGGTGGCCTCCTTGGGTTTCTTGTTTGGATGTGAGGGAGCCCTAAAAACATCTCTCCTTCATTCAAGTTCAAACTGTTTTGGCAAGCAAGGTTCTTTGGTGTCAACACACACAAGCAATAGCATATCTCCACAGAGAAGTAGAAAATCAGATTTCCACATCATTTGGGGGATTGTTTTCACCGCTCTGCCTTCAAAGGAAAATGTGCTCTGAATTTCCTGCCCAGAGAAAGAAAAAAAAACACACACAGTGAACTTTCTTTAATCCTATCTCTCTGGCAACCTCAGTGCCAAAACCTACGCACTCAGCTCCTTTGGATGTTAAACACCATCTTGAGAGTTGGGAAAAAGCACGGAGGAGTTCACTGTGGTTATATTTATTTCTTCTGTTGTTTTTGTTGTTCAAGCTGTCACGGCTCTGATGACGTTCTACGTGAACTTGGCCAATGGAAGCGAAATCTCCCGGTGCCCAATTGATGCTGAACGGCGTCAAGTCCTCCTTTTTATGACGCCCACCTTAGGTGCGGAGCTGATAATGGACTCCAATTTGCCATTTCTGTCTCTTTGCCTGCTACCACTTTGATTTCAGCTCACAGATCAGCAGTGAGGAGCAATCTTACAGCACTCTTGAGTTCGACCCCCTCATTTTATGGATGAAGGAATTGAGGTGAAGCCCAAAGTTCCACGGCAGGTGGGATTTAAATCCAGGTCCTCTGACTCCTTTACTAGGGATCAGGAAACTGAGACTCAGAGTGAGAAATGGGAGACTGGGTCAGATCAGGTTCTTCTGACTCTTTAATACAGCTAACAGATAGACAGCTGGCATTGGATCCAAGGTTCAAGTCCTACCTCTGATGAAAATCGACTGTATGACTCTGAGCAAGTCCCTTAACCCCTCAGTGCCTCAGGAAGCTGTCTATAACTATAAATTGCAGAGAAGATGCTAGTCTTCCCTGGAAGAAACCAGTCAATGCTCTGAAATCCTAAGGTTCCACAGGTTTGCTGATCTGCATGGGTAAAGGGCCTTTTGTTAGAGGGAGTTCTTTATACAGTTAAATCACTGGTCTGTTTCTTTAACTTTCCCACACACTTAAAAGGGGAGAATATCTTATATGATGTCTAGTCTGAATCCGCTAGTTGCTAGGGCTTCCTCCCCCAAGTATTCTCCATTTATTTCTACATATTTTCTATTTATTTACTTGTATGCAATTTGTTATTCCCACTACCTAGAAAGAAAGGAACAAAGTGTAATTTTGTTTGGATCCACAATGCTCATGATAGTCCCTGGTCCTGTGCAGATGTTGAACACATAGCCAGGTAACTCTCCTTGGGTAAGAGAGGAATCCACACAATGGACCGAAGGAAAAACGTCTTTCTTTTGGTGACTTTTTCCCTGGAAGGTCCGATATTGATGTTCTGGAGAGATGGGGCCAGAAGAGTGATTTCTACGGCATTGCTAGCCAGAGCACCCAACTGAGACAGCTCTTTCCCTCATTGCTCTGCCTAATGAATCACACAAGGGCAGAGGAACCTGTTATTCTGTTTACATTTCCTCGCTTTCCATCTTCTCCACTTCAGGAACTGGGCTACCATCTCAGCTCTGCTGACTACTAGTTACAAGGTTTATGGTATTGTTTCTAAAAAAAGAGAAGGAAGTGGATTCTTCTTACTATATCAGGCCAGTGAGCTAGATGTCAATTCCTGACAATATTTTGAAATACATTTTAAAAGTACTTTCATATGAGCACTTAAAGAAGGCAGATAATGATCTCTGTGAGCCAATATAGATTCATTAAGACAAGCCATCCAGGAGTAGTACAGTGGATAGAGCACCAGCCCTGAAGTCAGGAGGACTTGAGTTCAAGTCTGGCTCAAACACTTAAAACTTCTTAGCTGTGTGACCCTCAGCAAGTCCCTTAACCTCAATTGCCTCAGGAAAAAAAAAAAGTCATCCCTTATTACTTTACGAGCCTGGTAGTTTGATCAGAGAAAAGCCACCAACAACATATTCCTGGACTCTGGGAAAGAATTCTTGATCCAGCCTCTCAGTGCATCCTTGGAGACAGATAGAGAGCTATGGAACTTTGGGTAGGTCAAAAACTAGTTTACTGACCAGACCTTAAGAGTGATGACTAATGTATCAATATGAAAACTATATGAAGTAGTGAACAAAGTGTTGGAGTTAAGAGACCTGTGTTCAAATCCTATCTCAGATATTTATCATTGTGTGCCTCTGGACAAATCACTTTGTTTTTTTAACTCATAAAATCAGAAGATTGGACTTGGAAGCCTCTAGGGTCTCTTATAGCTAGCTCAGAAATCATTTTCCTCTCACTTCAAAGAAAGGCCTCTAGTGGAGTATCCCAAGGATCTGTCCGTGGTTCTATCCTGAACAGTGTTCTTGTCAGGAACTTGAATGAAGCTCTAGTAAGTGCTTTTATAGCTATGTCTCATGGGATGAGTGAGCTTTTGGTGCAGAAAATTTTATCCTCATCTTCACTGAGGCTGATCAGCATCTTCTCCCCACCTTACAGATTTAGAGATTTGTCTTGTGCACTGAAAGGCTGAATGATTTCCCCAAGTGCCCTCCTACTTCCCCATGGTCTGCTTTATCAAATTTGCAGATGCCTTATACCTGGGAGGGATAGCTACAACTCTGGATGAGCCAATTGGGATCCCAAGGTATCTCTGCAATCTGGAAAGATGCTGTAGATTTAATGAGGTAAAATATAATAGGGGCAAATGTAAAGGCTTCCACTTGGGCTCAAAGCAACAGTTTGGCAAGACAATTTTGTGTTAGGTAGGTTTTTTATGGGGACACGACTTTGCTTTAAGTCAATATGGAATTGATTCTCTAGATAAATTTTGAGTGTGTAAAGTCAAGCAGTATTTCTGATTCAGTTCCCAGAGTGTGTGATAGTTTTATTTAGAGAGCAAGGAAAATACCTAGTTAGATAAAGGAAATGTGCCTTAGATAATTCACTGTATGCAAGAACTCCATTAAGCTTTCCTCTCATTTAAAAAGTTCAATCTTGATGTCGATGAATAATGCAATGAACTGTGACATCTTTAAATCAGTTACCCAGACCCAGCGGATCAAATTGATCTATTCAAGGGTGCCACAGTAGGCAGTGGGATATTGTAGTTGATATCATTTTTGTAAATAGTATTGTATTTTTTCCAATTACATGTAAAGCGTTTTCAGCATTCATTTTTATAAAATAATGAATTCAAAAATTTCTCCCTCCCTCCCTCTAATGCTCTCCCATCAGTATAGCAAACTAGATAGGTTACACATGTGAAGTCATATTAAACATATTTCCACATCAATTAAGTTATGAAATAAGAAACAAAACAAAATGGAAAAACCATGAAAAACAAAACAAAACAAGTGAAAATAGTATGCTTCAATCTGCATTCAATCACCATAGTTCTATCTCTGGAGTGTGGATGACATTTTCCATCATGGGCCTATTGGAATTGTCTTGGATCACTGTATGACTGAGAGGAGCTAAGTCCATCACAGTTGATCATTGCACAATGTTGTTGTCCCTGTGTGCAATGTTCTCCTGGTTCTGTTCTCTTTACTCTGCATCAGTTAATGTAAGTCTTTCCAAGTAATTGATGTCATTTTCAAGTCTCTTTCTGGAGCCAGTTTTTCATGGATGCTCCATCTCTGGAGGTCCCTTAGAACAATTGACTTGCTTTTGTAGAGTTGGGGACATTGTCTCTTTGGGTTCTCTATTTCACATCAGTCTTTATCTGCTTCTAGGACGTTAAATGGTATGGTAGACAGAATGCTGCACCAGAATACTAGAAAATCTGAATTCAACGTTGACCTCAGGCATTTACTAGCTACACAACACAGGGCAAATCATTAAACAAATGTGTTTCTGAACTCCCTTATCTGTAAAATGGGGAGAATTAAAGCACCTGGATTGTTGTGAGCATAAAATAGTGCTTGTAAATCACTTTGCTGACTTTAAAGCATCTCATAGTGATGAGGTAATAGGGAAACTCAAAATGATGAGGTAAATACCTAATAATGAGGTATATACCTCAATAGGATTAATTAAGGTCTAGTGGCAGGATTCGGGGTACAGGGAGTCACATGGAGCTCCCCTGCAACCCCCTTAGGATTTGGCGCAAGGATACAAAGTTAAATCGGTCTAGTGGCGGTGAGAGTCCCCTGTAAATGAATTTACAGGCTAAAAACCTAGATGGGTAAAAAGATGTTTATTGCCAGGTTTGGAAGCAAGGTTAAGGTTTGGTTAGTAAAAGGCATTAGATAGAGGAAGATACACGCCAAAAGCAGCAGGGACAGAGAATCTCTGATGCAAGCATCTTGGCTGGCATCTTTCAATTCTCTGACTCAAAATGATTCTAGCTTTGCTGTTTTTATCTGCTTGAAGAAGTAATGGGAGGAGCTCAGGTTAATTCCTGGAAAGCCAGATTTTTGGTGGGCTTCTTCATATAGTCGGAGGGGGGGGTTGGGTTATCCAAGCCTGCTCAGATCTGGGGGGGGGGGGCTGGGTCCAAGCCCAAACTAGTTTGACCAGATCTTGTATCAAAGGGGGGCTGAAAACCCAAACCAGCTGGGGGCTGGGTACAGCCCAAACTGGCTCAGATACAGATCTTTTCCCCTAGGAATATCTTGTCCCAAAAGTAGATCAGACAAGGATTATTAAAGGGGCTACGCCTGTAACAATAGGATTTCTGTGGGTGGGGATAGGGTCAAAGGGGTCTAATCCTAAAATATTAGAGACCCCAAACATAACACTCTTTTCTATCCCCATTTCTCAACTCTGGAGATTCAAAATTTCCCTCACATCAACTACTTTTTCCACCTCATCTCTAAACCCCACTCACATTGGTGGGCTGAGAAGCCAGAGGATGATTAGTTTTCCCTTTAGGATAGATACTAGGATAATTTGAGGAGTTTGGGGTTTTTTCTGATACTGTAACTCATCAGTTCCCATCATATTTCTCCCCATTGATTATCCAGAAAATAAGAGCTATCCAGCCAGCAGTAATTAGCTTTTTATTATGTTTACTAAGGTAAAATAATAATAACTGACACAAAATGAATCTCCTCTCCTCTCCCCCCTACCCCACCCTTCCTGGCCAAGTCTAGGACACACTATCAATCAATCGATCAACATTTTTTAAGGACTTATTATGTTCCAGGCATTGTAGTAAGCCTGAAGACACAACAAGTGGCAAAAAAAACAAGGAGACAACAAATAAACAAATCTCAACAAAGCAAACTATATACAAAATAAATAGGAAATACTTAACCGAGGAAAAGGACTGAAATTAAAAGAGGTGAGGGAAAGCTTTTTATAGAAGGTGGCATTTTATTTGGGGTTAAAAAGAAATCAGGGAGGTCAGTAGGCAGAATGGAGTAAAGAAAGCTTTCCAGAAATGGGGGATAGTAAGAGAAAATTGTCTGGAATTGAGAGCTGGAATGTATGTGGGAGGTAGTCTGTTGTTTTTGCAGAACAGCCAGGAGGCCAGTGTCATTGAATCAAAGAATATGTGTCTGGGAGTAAGGTGTAAAAAGACTGGAAAGATAAAAGGGACCTAGGCTAAGAAGGGTTTTGAATATCAAACAGAGCGTATTGAATTTGTTTCTGGAGGCAATAGGGAGCCCGTGGAGTTTATTGAGTGGGAAATGACAAGGTCAGACCAGCATTTTAGGAAAATCACTTAAGCGGCCAAGGGGAGAATGGATTGGAGCGGGGATAGACTTGAGGCAGGCAGATCCACCATAAAGTTATTGCAATAGTCTAAGTATGAAGTGATATGGTCCTGCTCTAGAGTGGTAGCCATGTCAGAGAAGGGGGAAATTGATAGGACTTGGAAACATATGGGATATGGGAGATAAGAGATAGTGAGGAGTCTGGGATGAATTCTGAGGTACTAGAAAGATGAGAGATAGGAAAGGGGGAACCTCATTGGTCGGCGCAAAGATAGTAAGATAGTCCCAAGGAGGCGCAGAGTCGCCTGTAAATTCAAAAATGAATTTACAGGCCCGAAACCCTAGATTGATAAAAGGTTTATTGTAGGGATTATAGAAGTAAAGTTTAGTTAGTAAAGTTGAGGGTAGAGATAGAAGAACACTGGATTAGGTCCAATGGGCAAAACCCCTTGGCATAAGGATGCCATACTTAGGGCGTCTAGCGTTGCCCTTTTATAATGGGGGGTCTTGGTGATGTTGAAGGTAGGTGGAGTCCCAAGCTCCTGGCGGGCTTTCAGTTAGCTCAGATCCTGTGGGGGATGGGCCCGGATAGTCAAAAGAGTGCTTTTTGACCAGGATTTGTGAATCACAGGCCAGCCATGGGGGTTGGGAAATCAGAAAGGAAATCTTAAAGGGATCTCAACCCCCATCAGTATCTTCTACAATAATAAGATAGACAGAAGATAGGAATAAGGTAGGGTTAGAGGGAAAGAGATAGGTTCTGTTGTCTTCTGGACATCCAATTTGAGAAGTCTGAAAGGCAATTGGACATGGGGGATCAGAAATCACCTGAGAGATTGGGGCAGGCAAGGTGGATTTAACAATATCAGCATAGAGATGGTAATTCAATCATTGAGAACCAATGAAGTCATCAAGTATACAGGAAGAAGAGAAGAGAACCCAGGACAGAAGCCTGAGGAACACCTGTGATCAGAATGCTTGGAGAATTATGATGACAGTCTTGGACGATGAACCAACAAAGGAGACAGAGGAGGAGCAGTAGGGCAGGAGAAGAGTGTGGTGTCCAGAAATCCTAGACAGAAGACAATATTCAGGAGTGGTGATTGGTCAACAATATCAAAGACTTCAGAGAGGTCAAGGAAAGTAAGGATTGAGAAAAGGCTTTGGCAGCAAAGAGATTATTTGTACCTTTGGGGAAAAACTAGATTGTCAGCAATGGAGAAGAGAGTGTAAGAGACAAAGTGGAAACACCGATTGCAGATGTCCTTTTTGAGGAGTCTAGCTACAAAAAGCAGAAGAGATATAAGACAATCATTAGGAGAATAGAGTGATTAAGTGAGGGTAGGGGAAACATGGGCATGAATGTAGGCAATAGGAAATGAGCCAGAAAATGAAGGAATCAGATGGCAGAGGGGGACATCTGTTGAAGGAGACAGGATACCATGAGATCACTTGACAAGGAGAGGTTTTAGTCTTGGTAGGGAGTAAGGTTACTTTCATGTGAGATAGGGGTAAAAGGGGAGAAAAGCCATGTGAGTGGTAGGGGATAAGGGAGAGAGAAGAAAAGTAAGTTCATGGTGAATGGTCTCATTTTTTTTTTGGAAAATATGAGCTAAAGTTTTCATCCAAGAAAGTAATCAGAAGGGGAGCAATGGGAGTTTGATAAAAAGGATCGATGAGGGTGATTCTTCCTTTGTGGAGTTCTTTTGAAGCTCCCTTCAAGTGAGCTTAGCTTCCTGCTGGGGTTTGAGGGTGTGTAATGTCCAGGCTAGCTTTCTGGAGGATCTCTGGATGGGCCTTGGTCTTAGCAAGAGAGTCACCAGGAGGATGGTCAGGGATAGAGTCTGGAATATGGAGTCTTGAGTTTGAGCTCACACACACTCTCTCCTAAGTCTGCTTATTTTAAGTCCTCTCAGCCCTTAAATACCTTAGTACAATTACATCACTACAGCATACTGAGCATGTGCCAATTGTAGAACCATGACATCACCACACCAAGTACTAAATATATGTGAACTAGAGAACCCTCATCTCATCAATCACACCGAGTAAACACCCTGCTGTAAGTATCCTTGTTTCCAGTGTACTTTTCTCAGAGTTCCCCAATATCGGCTGTCCTCTATAAGGGTGGAAAACCTTGAAGGGTCCTAAATTTCAGCCCCCAATAAGTCATTCTTTCTGAAGCTGCCTTTTCCTGTGATGTCTAGTGTCTGATGTCCTCTCTCAGATGGAAACTGGATGTATTTTGTTACTGGTCCCATCTTTGCAATGATATCATCAGTGTTCGGGGGTTTGGAGGGAAAGGCACATGAAGAGTGAGACACTCCTTCTAGACTCACTTCTCCTGCTCTACAATCAGTCCCAAAGAATAATTCTCCCTCTCTCTCTTTTTAAATTTAATTTAATTTATTTATTTTATAATTATAACTTTTTTTTGACAGTACATATGCATTGGTAATTTTTTTTTACAGCATTATCCCTTGTACTCCCTTCTGTTCTGAATTTTCCTCTCCTTCCCTCCACCCTCTCCCCTAGGTGGCGGGCATTCCCATACATATTAAATACCAAAGCATAACTCTCAAAGCAATTGCTGGGATGCTCCTGATGGAATCTCCTCTAATATAACATAAACACAAAGGTGGATCTATTTCTTTTAATCAATAGCATTCCATTTTGACATCTTAAAAGGAAGCATGGTCTAGTAGGTAGGACATAGACTCTGAATCAAGAAATCTTGGGTTCAAATTCTGCTTTATATCTTTACTTGCTGTGAGACTTTATAGCCTCTAAAATAACTTTCATTATGAATCTATGATCCTGTGAAGTTAAAAGGAGATAATGTTTGTGAAGTACTGGCACTTTCCCTGACACACAGTAGGTATTTTAGAAATGCTTGTTTCCATCTCACTATCCTATGATTTCATGAAATGTTTGCACCTTTGGTTGATTCAATAAAGGTTTCCAGGAGCTGTTCACACCTGGCTCACACATTTGGTTATCTCAGTAATTCAGAGATTTTTCTCATCTGATAAAGGTTTTGAGGATAGGGAATTTCATCAGTTCACTCATTGGAATTGATTTATGCAACACCTGTAATATGTAAAATAAGAAGGTTGGACCAGACAGCCTTTCTCAGTTAGGATCCAACTGTGAGACCGATTCTGTGCCTTTCTTGAGTCTTGCTGTTCACACCGATGACATGACAAATGATTTCAGTTGGACTATCACTAGCTTATGACACCCCTAATACCCTGGTTCCAACTACCTTTTCAACCTCTTTCTCACACTCTCTAATCGAGCCAAAGGGCTCATGGGACAATGTGTCTCCAAGTCTTTGTGCCCATTCCCAATGCCTGGAATACATTCTGTTCCCACCTTGATCTCATAGATTCCATCTCTTCCTTGAATGTGTAGCTAACCACCATCTTCTATGTCAAACCTTTTCAGATCCTATGCTACTTCCCTTCCTCTTTTTATTTGTTTACCTTTCTATTTATTTTCTTTATATTCATTATATTATAAATACATCAATGTACATAGACATCATGCATGCATACACACACACACACACACACACACACACACACACACACTTTTGCCTTCCTTATTAAAGTGTCAACTCCTTGAGAATAAAATAAATTTTTTTCTTTACATTTATACCCCCAGCACCTAATGTAGTTTTCTGGCACATGATTTAGTCTAAGAAATGAATATTGATTCAAGGGTCTCCTGAGGGTCCTCTAGCTGCCTCCATCTGAAAACTCACCAGCTAGACACTGAACTGATTTATTGAAGTCTCTGCTTTGAACCTGGATGTGAGTGTCAGAAAAAAAACCCCAAATAACAAAATTAATCTGAGATTTTAGAATGTTAATGCCAAAAAGGGATGTTAGGGAACATATGGTCCCACTCCCTTGTTTTTATAATTTAAGGCAAGATTTTTTTTAAGAGGCAAAGTAACACATGCTCATCACTCCCTCCCTCCCTCCATCCATTCATCTATCCATCCATTTATCCATCAATTCATTTAGCAAACATTTAAGGACCCACTGTGTGCCGGGAACTGTGTTAAAAACTAGAGATACAAAAACACAAATGAAATTCATCTTGCTCTCAGGAAGCTTTCATTCTATTGGAAATTCTATTGCAAAGTGAAGAGAGAGACAGGTATACCTCTAAATAAATAAATAAATTATATATATATATATATATATATATATATATATATATATATATATATATATATATATATATATATATATATATATATATATAAAGATGATTCAAAGTAATTGGAGTGAGATAAGGGTGGGAGACAGAGAAATCAGAAATGGAGGTGCTACCTGAACTGAGCACTGAAGGGAGTTAGCCATTTATTCCAAGGGGTCATTGGTGAGAGCAGAGGGTGTTTGAAGCATGGGGGACTTCCAATGGGGAGACAGGATGCTCTTTTGGGAGAACTGAAAATGAGTCCATTTGACTGAAATGATGAGTGCTCCCCTGGTAGAGAGAGAAAGGACTGAAAAAGGACTAGGGGTGGGTAAGGATCAGTGAACCTGGATACTGTCCTTTATAATTCCTTTAGCCTGAATGAATGCTAACTTCTTCTGAATGGAGACATCTGGCCTAGTCTAAATGTTGATTTTTAAAAGCCTGTCCTGTTACAAAGAAGCCTCTATTAAAAAGGGACCAAAGTGATGAATGCATTTTTGATTAAGTGTGAACTATGCATTCAATATTTAATAATTCCAGTGCAGTACCTTTATTTCCACAAGGAGAAGGGAATGTGGGTCACTTAGGAAGCCATTCTATTCTAAGGCTCTTCTGTCCTCCTTGTGGGCCATCTGTTTTTTCTCCCTAAGCTTTTCACTAACTAGTGACCCTCTTTGGAAGAATGGAAATTTTCAGGGTAAGATAATGAGAATTTATGAATGGGCTGATCTGCAAGTGAATGAGCATCTGTAAATGTGGCCAAACAAGGCAGAATGATTGGCTGGAGAAGATGTCATCTCTGTATTATATCCCTTCCCCATCTTTCCAACTGGAAGGAATGGGTTCTTAGAACTGCTTGTCTAGACCAGTTCTTGGTATGGAAAGTTCCCCCCTCGACAGGAAGAAACTTGAGGCTCTTTTCGCCTCAGATTTCCTGCCAAGGGCAAAGGGAACACCGAGGGAAAGGCTTGATTCCCAGGTAGATCCCTGTGAAGGGGATATTGCAAAAGGGGAAAATTTCGATAAATTGCTGCAGAATTCCAGAGCTGGGTGAGACCATTAAGACTAAATAGAAAGTGAGAATTTTCTATAGCATCCTTCAAATTGTTTTCCAGCCTTCATTTAAAAGCTTCTCTTGAGGTTAGCCTCTCAACTTCTCCCCAAGAGGGTCCAGTTCATATTTCCCATTTCACAAGGCAGCTCTAATAATCATGAAGCTTTTCCTTACATCGAGCCAAAATATGCTTCCTTGTAACCTCAAGCCTGGCTCCCGATTCTGCCCTCTGGGGCCAAATGGAATAAAATTAATCCCCCTTTTACATGACAGCCCTTCAAACACTTGAAAACAGTTCTCATGTCTCCCTGGAGATGTCTCTCCTCCAGGCTAAACATGCTGAGTTGCTCCAATTCAGGGCCTGATTTGGAGGCTCTCCACCATCCTGACTGGGGATAAATGATGCTACTGAACAGGCCATGTTGCAGCAGTGCCAATTCAGGACACAGTCAAGCAGGTTCTGAGGCTGGTGGGGTTCCCAGGGGCAGCACTCCCCAGGCTGTTGTTGATCAGCAAGGCTGGGGGCTTTAGGATTGGGAAGAGGGGGAAGAAATATATATATATATATATATATATATATATATTTTTTTTTTTTAATGAGGAAGTGTGATAAAATGGGTACAGCCTGGGGAGAGAGACCCAATCCAAAAATTGGTTGTAAACTAAGGAATGAGAAATTCCTTTGGAAACCAGAAACAAGGGGATGTTGGGACAGAAGCTTTACACATATCTATGACCTATGTCTGTTTGTCTGTCTGTCCGTCTGTCTGTCTGTATTGCCATCACATTCAGTGAGAGAGCTAGGAAGAAAATAAAAGGACAAGGAGAGAGAAAGGATGAATAGAAGAGAGAAAGTACAAAGAAGAAAGGAGAGATAGAGCAGGATGAAGGACAGAGCAAAGAAGAGAGTATGAAGATTTGGGGGGCTATCCAAAAAGTTGGATGCAAACCCTTCATGTTACAGACGAGTAAACAGGCCAAGAAAGATAAAGGGAGTACTCAGAGTGATGGAATAGAAGTAACAGATTCAACCTAGGACCTTGGATGCCAAATTGTTATTGGGTCAGACAGAACTTTTAGAAAGAAGCCTCTTTTTTTTAAATCAGGACATCTGGCTGCCTTTGGTAGATGTCCCAAATAGTTTCAGGGCACATATGGAACCAGTGAGGGGAAAAAGTGCCTGTAGGTTTCCTTGGTGTAACAGGGACACCTTGGGATGTCAATTCCATCCTGTGACCATATAGAATCTGAATTTTTAGAGCAAGGAAGGACCTTTGAGATCACTTAGTTTAATCTCCCTCATAATAATTGACATTTTTAATTTGGTAAAAGAATTTACACAGATAATCTCATTTGACCCTCAGAACAATTTAATTTTACACATGAAAAAATTGTGCTCAGCAAAGCCTTCCTTGTGACTTGTCCATAGAGGACTGGTTTATGTCTGAGGCAGAATCTGAACTCAGATCTCCCTGAGTCAGAGTATAATGCTTTATGGCTAATTACCTCCCCTAAAAATGAAGGAGAGGAGATTGAAGGAGGCAGGAGTGGAAGGAGGGGGAGAAATCTCCAAGATCTAAAATCCTAATCTTCTGATTCCTATTGCCCTTTCCCTATACCTAGTCTCCCTCTCCAGTATCCATAGTGCATTATGGGAATCAAGCAAACAGTTATCCAAGTGCTCCCATCCTCCTGGGAAAAGGGGATGGCTTCATCTCCTGCCTTACTCCTTTAAATTCAAGAGCTATTTCCTTCCTTCATGTCCACCCCATTTTCATATTATGCTGCATTGTTCTGGGGTGGGGTGGGGACTGTTTGGAAGGAAGGATCATAGGATTATGAATTTATAACTGAAAGGCTTATGAGTAGATAATTCATCCATCCCCTTATTTTACACACACACATACACACACACACAAACACACACACCACATACACACAAAAGTGTGTATATATATATATATATATATATATATATATATATATATATATATATATATATATATAATATATGTATATGTATACATATATTTATTTCAATCAGGCTAAGTGATTTGTCCAAAGTCATGTAAATGGAAGGATTTGAACCGAGAACCTTTGACTTCAATGTCAGAGAAAGAACCAATACTGTCTCAAAACAGTAGAGCTAATCAGGATAATTAGATATAGCTCTGGAAGAAACCCAAGGGGTCATCCTGTCCAATTTCCTCATTTTTCAGATTAGATAACTAAGGCAGACAGAGTTTAAGTGAGTTGCCCAAAGTAATGTAGTAATTAAATTCCTGAGCTAGGATTTGACATCGTGGCTCCATACTTCCCATATTTCATTAAATTCTAGGATGGTCTTGTTCAATTACTTTCACCAGTGGAGGATTTGAGAAGAATGCTGTAATATGCTCAATAGTTCCTGGCACTTTGTCAGGCAAAAAAAAAAAAAAAAAAAAAAAAAAACACATGGCAAGCTTGGGTGGGAAAGGCCAAAAATGGCCCCAAGATATGTCCTTATCAGCCCTCTGCACTGATGACTCGCAATAGGTCAGTCCCCATGGGCCCTTTCTGATAATTGGCAGCACCAGGGAAGAGAGAGGAGACAAAGAGATGGAAGCGAGACCTTGCCCAACTGGATAGGGAAAAGAGCATCTTCCTTGCCACCTGTCTGCCCTGCCTTAATGAGGCTATTCTTCCCTTCTCCCATGCCTGGCTTTATTGACTCCAGTCCTTTAGGGGAAAGGAGATAGACTCCATGGGAGTAACTCAGGAGCTGGAGCTACTCTAGGCCCACAAGCGGAGCAGGGAGGACCGAGCCCTGAGGGGGACTGAAGGGATTCCCTGCTCCAGCACCCTCCTTTCACAAAAGAGAAAGATGAGGCTCCGGGAGATTATCCAAGCAATGAGGAGCAGATCTGAGACTTAGACCCAGTCAGGAGACCCTTGAAGGGGGACCTTTCACTTTACCTGTGAGGAATCTATACCTTCGAGAGATTTATTGAATTGTTCAGGATCTAACACATGATTAGCAGTACTCAAGATTCAAACTCAGATCCTTCGATTCTAAGTCTAGAGGCCTTCCCACTACAGCATTGGTTTTCAAGCTTTGGGGGCTCAGGAACCCCCCTTTTGTAAGCTCTCTCTTGGCAATGCATACCAGTAATTGATATCATTAACACGGCTGATTAAATCTCCTTTTAACTGCATATTTCATCAGAGCATGTAACTTCCCAAGGAGGAAAGCCTGTTTATGGTGCAGATCTGTACCTGCTCTGCAGATGAGGGTCCTGGGGAATTGGCTGCCAGCTCTGAGAAAACCTGCACAAAGTCATCCCCCAGTATGGGTCAGGAACAAAGATTCAAACTTGGGTCTTCCCCCCTCCTGTACCAATTCCCTTCCCGCTGTACCATGTTGTTTTTGACAAGTAAAGTTATAATAATGAAAATCTGCCATGAATTGAGTAACACCATTAAATGAGTTAAATTACCCGTGACAACTTTTACATATAAGTATAGTAATACATCTTCCTGAAAGACATTGATTCGGTCTAGAGAAGATCTGGTTATGTATTTATTCCTTTGAATTACAGCAATTGAACATGTAAGGGGACCTCTCCTATCTTTCCCTTACAAATGTAAGCTTTTTAAGGGTCAGTAATATTTCAATTTTGTCTCTATATTCCGAGGGCTAGGCGCAACGTTAGTACCAGAGAAGTGTTTGTAGATTGCTTGATCGACTGATGGATTTGGTGGGATCAAAATCAATCAACATGGAAAGGTTTTGTACGAATTGTGACCTGTGGCTTTTGTGCTATAATAATTCTGAAGTTCTCCAGGAGCTAGGGGAGTCTCTCGTGTCCACTCCATGTCCACCCTCAATTTCTCCACCTCTTCTGTCTTCTTTATTTTTATCATTCTTGTTTGATTTTTCATACTTCCTAATAGAATCGAGCCTCAGACACTATCTTTGTGACCCTGGGTAGGGCATTTAACCTTTATCTACCCAAACTTCTTAAACTGTAAAGCAATAATCATGAAATTTCCTCCCTCCCAGAGTTGTTGTGAAGATCAAATGAGATATTTGTAAAACAACTAGCTCACAATGACTAGTACATAGTAGGTACTTGTTTCCTTTCTTCCTTTTTTATTTCCTTCCTTCCTTGCTTGCTTCCTTTATTCTTTCCTTTTCCTTCCCTCTTTTCTTCCTTTCCCCTTCCTTTTTTCTGCCTTTGCTCTTTCTTTCTCTTTCCTTCCCTCTTTTTTCTTTCCTTCTTTTCTCCCTTTCCCCTTTCCTCTTTCCTTTCCTCCCTCCCTTCCTTTGTAACAAGACTCAAAATGATGTATTCTCCTATCACTCAGAAATTGGTGGGTACAAAGAGGAAGTCTCACCCTCTAGCTTTGACTGAGAGTTGCAATTCATATATTTTCTAAAGTCAGTACAAGTTGGTTGAGAGAGCAAATCAGAGACTTTTTCATACCAGAGAGTCGTCGTCTTTACACAAATGTTCTCACAATATTGTCGTATCCTTGCCAACCTCAGAAAATCAGTCTCCCAGGAATCAAAGGTTCAGGTGACCCAAAGGGCAATAGAGGCTCACGGAATTATAGACTTTGAGAATTGAAAGGTGGTCATTTGATAAAAGCCATACACAGAAGAAATTCTCACTATACCAAACAAGACAAGTGGTCATCCATGCTCTACTTGAAGACCCTCTCAATGAAAGCCAATCCATTTGTAGACAATTCTAAATTGCTAAGAAGCTTCACTGGACACTGAGCTTAAATTCACACATTTATACCAGTTACTCTCAGTTGTGCCCTCTAGAGCCAGAGAAAATGAGCATGATCCCTCTTTTACATGACACCCCTGCAAATATTTAAACACTAATTCTCCCCCCCAAGTCTTTTCTTCTCCAGGTTAAACATCCCCAGCTCTTCCAATTGATCCTCATATGACACAAACGTACCCATTCTAATTGCCTAGATCTCCATAACTTGTGTTATCTAAACTGAACACAATATTCCTAGTGTATGAGGAAAGGTATGATTTCCATAAATTGATTCTCTTAATACAAATTAAAATTATAGATTTCATTATCTTTTTTGACTTCCACATTGTACTATTGAATCCTATTGAGCTTACAGTTCACTAAATCCTCCAGATTCATTTCAGAACACCTGCTATCCGACTATACTTCCCCCATCTTGTGAAGTTCAATATTTTGAGCCTAATGTAAGACTTGATATTTCTGCCTATTAAATTGCATCATATTAGGTTCAGACCAGTGTTCTGGCCTGCTGAGATTGCTTTGACTTCTGCCTTTGTTAGCAGGTGCATTTAGGCAGTCATCCCATCCTTGTGTCAATTGGCGATCTGATGAACATTTATTCATCTATGTCATTGATAAAAACCTTAAATAATACAGGGCCTTAAGGAATTTTATACAGACTTCTCACCAAGTTCACAAGGGATATATGAAAATTGGAGGTTGACTAGAACATATTAAAATAACATAATAATTATATGTAATATAAAATTAATAATAATATTAATAAGAACCTGCCCTTACAAAGGGGGCAAGAGATTTAAGGGAACTCAGTACCTTTAATTTTATTGCTGTGAGAATGCCCAGTGTTCTTTGTAAGTTGTATGGAAATGCTGGGTAGTTAAGGGAATTACAGTCGGTATATGTCAGAAACCGGCCCTCACTCCAGTCCTCCTAATTCCAAGGCTAGTTAGTGATTGACTATGCCAAAATGCCTCATAGTATAAGGAATATCACTAAGTAAATGCATAATGAAAAAAGGAGATGTCCTGATCAGGTGGTAGGAGAATGGGACAACAGAACAGTCCTTGGGCTCCACCATTACCCATAGAATATAATGCAGCCTAAAGCCTTCAGCTAACAGGGTAGATTCTCAGTGTAGGATTTATGGGAGAATATGGGAGAGAAACAAATAAGACACAGGGGCAGAGATGAGTTGCAAGATGTCCTGTTACAGGGAATATTCACATTGCTCAATAAATGAATAAAAATAAGTTTGCCATAAAGACAAGCACTGGTGATACAAATGTAAAAAATGAAAGCATTCACTAATTCAGAGGAGAGCGGTCATATTTTGATAGGGAGAGATAACATATTTGGTTAATCAGGGATGGGATATTTTGGTTTGGAAAGTTAAGAGGTTAGAAAATGGAATTATGGGTCAGTAAACTAACAGAGGGGTTGTTTCTGTGGCGTGCTGAAGAGCGTCCCTAGGAGCAATATTGCAGTATTGATTTGGTTCTCATTCCAGAATTTAGAATGTAGAGGTTGGAGAAAGGAGGGCAGCTCAGAGGGGTGGCAGGGTAACTATCGAGGAGCTGTCCAGGGGAGTAAAAGGAAACATGGTTAGAGTCAATCTGCTGTAATGAACTGGAGCTCACAGATCAGGACAAGACAGACAATGATTCATTGCCATATTGAAGTGAAAAGGACTTAAAATGTCATGGTTGGAGGGTGTTGTAGATTGAAAGAATCTAAGGAGGAGAGCCATGGGAAATACAGTGCCTCTTCATCTGGATAGATAAATCTGGTCTTGCTTAAGTCAAATGAAGAAGTTCTTCCTTTCTTTCAAATCTCATTTAAATAAATCCCAACCGGACACACTTTGTAAGAATCACCATTCTGTGTTACCACTGCAGCCAATCCTACCGTCCTTAAGAGGATGCTGGTTAAGAGGAGTTGAGGGGATGCCCTCTGCAACACTGACCTCCAAGATTAGACATATTCTTCAGACACAGCCAGTTGGAATAGCCTGTTAAATTTATATGGGATGCTGCTGTTCTACTCCCAGTCAGGTTATTGATCTTAAGCTCATTCTGGGGAAGCATTATCTTTGGCCTCAGTTTGTCACCTTGGAGAGCTCCTGGGACTCTGGCTGGCATCTCCACTGTTATTATTATCTATTCTAGTCCCTCATCCATGCTGTGACTCCCCATCATCACCTCCCCCGACAGACAGATTCATTCCACTCCCCGCCACACTCAGTAATAAAGACAAACATTTTTATTTGGTGCAGCCATTCAAATAATAAAACATGTGTATTCAGGAGTGGGGAGAAAGAGATAACACATATAAATCACCTTCTCTCAGCCAAAGGCAGGCTGGCAGTAAAAGCTTCAGGAGGCTTCTCCATCCTGAGCAGCCCTCACCTTTAAGAAGTCCATTGCCTGACATCTAGTGGCTAAGATAAGATTGAGCTCATCCTTGTTGAATGGAGAGCAAGTCGGAGCAACACAATCATCCTTTCCAGAATAGGGGACAGCTAAAGAACTAAAGTATCATAGGATTTTAGAGTTAGGGCTAGAAAGGATTATCTAGTCCAAATCTTTATTATTAAAAATAAAAATGGTAAAAAAAATAAAAATAAAAAATAAAAACACTATTGAATTGTCCATATGTTGGCCACATGAAACTTTATCATTATGATAAAAACTCTTGATAATATTGAGGGCCAGGGAGATGAAGTGAGTTGCCTGTTAGGAAGCATGAAAAAGCCTTGGAAACAACAGTGGGCAAAGGATAGAGCTGATTATTATGATTCAGCAGGGATTTGTGATACAAAAAGTTTAATGGCTAGTCCCCAGTAATTTCAGGGCTCCCAAAGAGTCCTAGGAACTCTTCAAAAACACACAAATAATAAATGGCAGAGCTGGAATTTGAATCCAGATCCTCTTGACTTAAAATCCAAAATTCCTTCCATTGTACTACTCTGAAACCAGGAGCTAGAAGGCCCCAAAGAAGCAGCCTGTTGTCATTCAAGCTTGAGTTCTCAGTATTTTCCAAGAACTAACTCCATGGAAGTAGAAACAGTGTGAATAGATAAGGTGAGATTAAAAGAAGTAGCTTGTGAATTTGAAGGACCTTGTTCCCAATCCATATTCTGCCATTAACTAGGAGTTTGTCCTTGAGCAAGACTTGGTCACCCTCCAAATTGATTTCTCTCACCAATACAAGAAGGGGGTTAAAATAGAGGCCCTTGCTCTCTAAGCTCTAGCCCTGCAACTGGCGACATGGCTAAACGTACCAAGAAGATTAAAATTGTTAGTAAATATGGAATACGTTATGCTGTGTCACTCAGAAAAATGGTGAAGAGAATTGAAATTACCCAGCATGCCAAACTCCTCCTGTGGTAAGACTAAAATGAAGAGATGGATCATGGGTATCTGGCATTGTGGATCCTGTATGAAAATGGTAGCTGTTGGTGTATGGACTTGCAATACACCCTCTGCAGTCACAGTCAAATGTACCATCAGAAGGCTGAAGGAATTGAAAGATCAGTAAAATCTTCTTATCAAGTATCTATAGCAGGTTTGAGAATCCTCAAAGCACGGCCCGTGGGCCAGATGTGGCCCACTGAGGACGTTTATGCGGCCGCTGGGTTATGGCAAATGAGCTGAGGGGCAGAGACAGAGTGTGAGTTTTTGTTTTTACTATGGTCCGGCCCTCCAACAGTCTGAGGGACAGGGAACTGGCCCCCTGTTTAAAAAATTTGAGGACCACTGATCTAACCTGTAATCCAGCAATAAATGGGTTAATTTATGGGGGGGGAGATAAAGCCTTTTCTCATTATGCCGTTCTGTGATTTGTTTTTGTTTTGTCCATGCAGATTCAAATAATTAGCACCCAAAGGAACTTTAGATATCATTTAATCTTAGATTCGTTTTGTAGAACTGCTGAGTTATCCCTCCCCACCCCCCCATACTTTTTATTCTTTGTTATGAGGAATGGCTCCCTGGGAAGAAGAACTAGGAGAGACATAATGAAAAGCATAGGTAATATGAATATAAAATACCGGAATAAAGATTTTAAAAATAAAAAGGGTAAAAAAAAAAAAAAAAACATGAAATCCTCCAACCCAGCACTATTTAATTGTCCATATATTGGCCACATGAGACTTTGTCATTATGGCAAAATTGGTCTCCCCCACTTCTCAACTTAGTGCATCATATGTGCCCAACAAAAGGCAGTTATCAGCTTCTTCCATTGCGCGCTGTTGTTTCCATGGCTTTCTCATGCTTTTTTCCCTCTAAGCCTCAGGATAATTTGCACACTATGGTTTCAACCAGTACATTTGATGGGAAATAGAAAAATGAATGAAAAAGGATGTGAATGCTTTTCCCCTGTCCCTTAAGACAGTGGGAAGTGATGAGTAAGTGGAGGAACATAAAGTCTTGACATTACAGAAGGGAAGTGATGCATGGTAATGCCACCCTGAGTCAACCAGGATGGAGCCCTGGGCACTTTGGATGATCTAGAGGGAACAGAGAAGTGCCCCCTCAGCTGCCTCTTAATAAAGTGCTTTGTTTAGATCAGGGCTTCTTAAACTTTTTTCCATTTGCAATTTTTTTCTCCCAAGAAATTTTTATGCAACCCCAGATAAATAGGTATATAAAATAAATCAAACATTTACTGATAAAAAAAATCATAATTTTGTAATCCCCACATTCAGTGACATGACCCCATATGGAGTGAAAGACCCACAGTTTAAGAAGCTTTGGTTTAGGGGACAAGATCATGGACATTCTGGATCTCTGTCAGATAGAGACTGAAGACCTTAAGGGCAGGAGAAGTGTACTTGTCACAAATGCTAATTGAAAATAAAGACATCAGAAGCTAAAGATAGATTTGGGAAGTGAACATCTGGATGCGATATTATCTGAGAATAGAGTTTGATTTCTGGATATAAATGAAAATGATGGATTCTTGACCCCATGCATGTGATACTTAGGATCTATAGAGCTGGAGGGACTAGGGAGGTCATTTGGGAAGAGCGACAGGGTTCGTGGATAGAGTAATAGCCTTAAAAAGTCAGGAAGGTGGAAATTCAAGTCTTGTCTACTGATTGTATGAAACTGAGCAAGTATTTTAACCTCTCTTAGACCCCAAGTAACTCTCAGTAATAGGAAAGGTACTAATTAATACTGTAAAATTGTCTTACTCAGAGCTCCAAGGCAATAATGGGTTCATTTATATGTTTTTTTTCCTCCCTCTCTCCCCCTCTTACCCTCTCCCTTTTCTTCCCCTTCTCTCCCTCCCTCCCTGCTTCTTTCTCTCTCTGTCTCTGTCTCTCTCTCTCTGTGTCTCTCTGTCTCTCTCTCTCTCCGTCTCTCTCTCTCTCTCTCTCTCTCTCTGTCTCTCTCTCTCCATCTCTCTCTCTCTCTCTCTCTCTCTCTCTCTCTCTCTCTCTCTCTCTCTCTCTCTCTCTCTCTCTCTGTCTCTCCCCCTCATCCCGGCATCTACTTATCTATAGCTATCTACCCATTTTTCTAGCTATCTAATCTATCTCTATCTCTATTTTTCTCTATCCATATATTTGTATACTTATTTCTCTCTGTCACTGTCTGTTTCTTCCCATATGTCTTACTCTTTGTCTCTGTATCTTTTATGTTGTCTCTCTCTGCTTCTCTTTGTCTGTCTCTGTCTCTCCATTTTGCTGTTTATATCTTCTTGTCTGTCTGTCTCCATCTACCTATCTCTATTACTACTCATTTTCTAGCTATCTAATCTATTTTTCTCTGTCTATATGTTTTTTCTATCCTTCATACTTGTTTCTCTTTCTGTCTCTTTCTTTCTGTCCATCTTTCCCCTTATCCTCTGGGAATTTCAAGCAGAGATGATGCAGAAAGAAGTTCAGAAGAAACTCAATAATATCCAAACAGAAATATCTATGAAGAGAGCCAGCAATAAAACCCATGTCCTCAGAAGCCTTTATGTAAATACATAAACCATGAGTAATAAATGAGGCAAACTAAGATTGCTAATATAATGAGACAGGCTTGATCTCAGAGAAATTATTAAAGCTTGATGAGAATGGGACTCACGCATGGAATATGGCTCATAGGAGTATTATCTTATTCAGAAGAAAAAAAGAAGCAATAAAAAGGGTCAGTGAAGTGGCCTATATTTGTGCAGAGCTATAATTCACTTGGTGGTACCCTGGGTGAGAATTACAAAATGTGTCAAGGAAAAGATAACTATAATAATAGCTAGCATTTGTACAGCATCTGACTTCAATCTGACTTCAGGTACTTACCAGCAGGGTGACTCTGGACAAGTCACTTCATCCCTTTCTAATTTTAATTTCCTTATCTGTAAAGTGGGGATAATAATAGTTTTTACCTCCCATGGTTGTTGAGAGGATAAAATGAGATAATGTACTTCTAAAGCACTTTGCAAACCTTGAAACATCATACAAATGCTAGACATTGTTGTGGCTGATATTGTTACTATTTTCTCTGGACAAGTCACTTAATGTCTCTGGACCTTGGTTTCCTTATCTATAAAATAAAGGAGTTAGATATGATGACCTCTAAGAAATAAATACATACTATAAATCTTTAGGGATTTTTATGTATTATCTCATTTGATTTTTACACCAACTCTGCAAGATTATTATTATCACTGTCTTATATATGAGGAAATGGAGACTGAGAGATGAAGTGATGTACCCAGACTTACACAGCAAGTATCTGAGATAGGGTGAAAACTCAGGTCTTCCTGAATCCAGGCTCAAGGCTTTATCCAGTATCCCATCTAGCTGCTAGCTCTCAGATTAACTTTTAAAGTGCAGTTATGGGAGTGGGGCAAGAGAAGAGTCCTAGGTTCCCTCCTCCGTAGGGAGATCCTTGTCTCCAAAAGAAAGAAAACTTGGAACACTATGAGGTTATTGGTGAGGAGGTAGCCACTGATTGGCAGAATGGGTTAGGGGAAGTAGGAATTGGAAGTGGCTGGGCTGGAGAAGCTACCTGGAATATAGACATTAGGCTGGAAAAAGGAGAAAAGCAAACAACTCTTCTTGTTGTTTGTCTATCCTGATAGACTTCCTGCTTTAATTATTGTTGTTAAGTAGGTACTAAGATCAGTTGTTTCTATTCTACTGATATAATGTAAATGCCAGTACCCTCTAAAGTTTGATGCCTTGGAACAAAGCCCAGCGACCTTGTCCTAGTTAGAGTTCTGTACTCATGGGAAGAAATAAAGGAAGTGATCTGGGAAGCAGAGTGGAGAACATTTTGACTAAAAAAAAACAGAAGCTTTGTCATAGGTACATGTAAAGTCTGGGCTAACTCCCTGAAGGGCTCAGAATCAGCAGAGTCAGGATAAGCAAAAGTCTTCACCCCACATTGGGCGCCAAAATGTGATGTTCTGTTGTCTCGAAATTGTGATCATTCTCTGGGAGCAAATTTCTTGGGGAGTTTCTGGAGGCAGCCTTAGTTTCAGTTCAATAATCCCAAAATGCAGCCAGGAGTTAAAATCCAGATCCTTTATTGTGTCCTTCAAAGTCTTGAATCTTTTCCTGGGGTCCAACTAGCTTTAATAGAGGCCTATCTCTTTCCTTGGTTCCCCAATGAGCTCTTGTGAGAATGTCTCCAGCCAACTTCAGCCTCTAGCTCCCTCCAAATCCAAAGCCTCCAGCCAGCACAAAGGTCGACTTGGGAATGAATCAGACTTTGCCTCCAAGAGTTTGGGATTGTGGGCTTCTGAATGCTTGTCCCTGAGAGTTTCTTGCTTATATGGTGCACACTGAGTATACACCAATCATTTCATCACTAGGAAACCATTATTTGTTGTGGGATTAAATCAATGCTAAATTAAATTTAATCATTGTCTCCTCAATTCCACTCAGTACCTTGTTTCAAGTTCTGGCCCATAACATCTCCTTGTGGGATAAATGACTTAGCACTTGGACAGAAGGAGAAAAATCAATCAGAAGTCCAAGAAATAGATGACAAACTTAATATGGAGATATGATTGGGTCATTATAGAGAATTTTGACATCTGCAGCAGCATCTCTGCCAAAGACACAACAGCTGATCAAATGTTGATTTGTCTTAAAGATAACTTAATTCCTCAAAATTTGGAAAAAGCAATCAGGGAAACTGCTATTCAGAACCTGGTTCTAAAGTTACATGCAAGCCCTATGAGAAAATGACCCCTCTATCTTGGAATTAATGATAACATTGAGTCACAGTCTGACACTTCACCTAGCTTTGAGGGGAAGCAGGTGTCAAAGTCAAAAAAAAAAGATTCACAGGGCTTCATGACCTAAAGTTCTACAAGACAAGTCAGAACAAAAGAGATAAGAAACTCTTGCACACACACAAATTATTGCAAAACCCAAAATAAGATGGAATTGTTTAAAAAGATGTTTAGAGAACCTGAGAAACAAGATGATTATTGTAGTGCAAAGTCAAATAGAAATGGGATCCAAAACCACACACAAGAATCATTGCAGTACAGTAGTAAACACATCTCAGTATAATCAGGGGTGAAGCAAGGATGCCTATTATCACTTCTATTATTTAATACTGTAGTAGAAATGTTAGCTATAACAATAAGAGAAGAGAAGGAAATTAAGCATTAGAATAGGTAATAAGAAAATAAAACACTTTTTGCAGATAATATAATGTTAGGTGTAGAAAATCATTAGAGAATCAAGTAAAAACTTACTCAAAATTATTAACAACTTTAGCAAAGTTTCAGTAAATTAAAAAAAAAAACCAAAGAAATCAACAGCATTTCTATATATTACTAAAAAACTCCAGCAGCAAGGGAAAAAAAGAAAAATTTTATTTAAAATAGTTGTAGAAAATATAAAATACTTAGGATTGTACAAAAACTTTCACATAAAACACTTTTCACACAAATAAAGTCAGATCTAAACAACTTGAACCATATTCATTACTCATGGGTAGTCTGAAACAGCATAATAAATATAACAATTCTACCTAAATTATTCTATTTATTCAGTGTCATGCTGATCAAACTATCAAAATATTTTTATAGAGCTAGGAAAAAATCTAATAAAATTCATCTGGAAGAGCAAAAACTCAAAGATATTGAGGGAATGAATAAAAAAATTGCAAAACAAAGTAGTTTAGCTGTACTAGATTTCAAACTGTATTATAAAGTGGTAATTATCAAAATAATCTAGTGATGACTAAGAAATAGAATGAGTAGAACAAATTAGGTACAAATTATATTATAGTGAATGACTATAATAATCTAGTATATGATAGCCCAAGATCAAAACTTTTGGAACAAAAACTAATTATGTGACAAAAACTTCCAGGAAAACCAAAAAACAATATGGCAGACACTAGTTATAGCTCATATCATATATCAAGAAAAAGTCAAAATGGGTACATGATTTAGATATAAAAGGTGATACTATAAGCAAATTAAGAGAACATAGAATACTTTATATGTCAGATTTATGGATTAGGAAAGAATTTAGGACCAAAAAATGTAGAAAACATAACAAAATATAAAATGGATAACTTTGATCATATAAGATGGAAAAAGGTTTTGCACAAACAAAACCAATGCAACAAAAATAAGAAAAACAAAAAACTGGGATGGGACATAATTTTACAACAATTATCTCTGATAAAGGCTTTAATTCTCAAACATATAGAGAATAAAGTCAAGTTTATAAAAATATAAGTCATTTCCCAATTGTTATAGTCAAAGGATAGGAGCAATCAGTTTTCAGATAAGGAAATCAAAGCTTTTTATAGTCAGATTGAAAAAATGCTCTAAATCACCAAAATGCATATCTCCTCCTACACCCTGAGTCCACCACCTCTCAGTTAGGAGGGGGGCCATGTGCTCTAAAGTTCAAGTAGGTCATGACATCTGTTATTTTTAGAGGATCAAAAATGAATGATGAATATTTGCATGGGTCATGGTCCTAAGAAGAAGAAACAGATATTCTTGAAACGCTTACTGTATACCAGGCATCATGTCTCCTAAGAATATTGCTAGGGTATTCAAGCTCAGATTGAGTTGATTATAATAATAAGGACAATGGAGAGACTTCTTTTAGCTATTTGGGAATCACAATGTAACAAAGATAGGATAGGGTTTCTATTCTGGGAGATTGGACAAGGCAGGAATAACCATGATTTTATTCCTTATTTCCCTATGAAGGAAAATGACTTTTACTTACATCACTTCACAAGAGAATTGAAGGGCCAGTTTAGTGTTGAAAAAAATAGGTTCTTTTGTTTGTCATATTTAAGGGAAGACCAACAGTTGCTATGACATAGTGGGTAGAGAGCTGGCTTTGGTATTAGAAAGACCTTGGGTCAAGTTCTACATGTAACACATGCTTACTACGTTATCTGGTTAAGTCACTTAACTTCTCAAAACCTCAGAAAAATCGCTAAGATTCTGAGTTGCTTAACAGATATGTGTAAGTATTAGTAGAAGGAATTTCCTCACTTAAAGGAATCATTGGATGTTAGGATTCTTACAAGGTGCTAAGACACTGGAATGGATATAATTATCTAATTTAGCATGGTACTTAACAATTCTCTAGTTCAGTAATGTATTTATTAGAATTCCATGAGATTCATACCTTTAAGAGAGCATACTTTTAAGGAGCTCCCACAAGCCCAGGGAGTATCCACAAGCCCAACTCTCGGAGGTGGAGTCTGAATCCCACAATCTAGGAGATTCCAAGTCGAGTCATTTCGAACTTCTACTTTCGTGCTAACTGGAGACACTTGGACAAGAGCTCTTGGGAACCAAAGAGAGAGAGAGGCCTCTAAGAAAGCTAGCTGAGCCCCAAGTGAAGGAGACAAGGCTTGAAGGAGAAAATAAAGGATCTGGAGATAAGATCTGGAAAGAGACAGTAAGGGACTTCTGGCTGCATTTTGGGATTATTGAACTGAACTGAAAGGAAGGCTGCCTCCAGTAGCTCCCCAAGAAACCTGCTCCAAGAAAACAACTACAATTTAGAGAAACAGAACACTACAATTGGATCACAGGTTCTGTTTTTTAAAAAAGTCATGGGTCTTCATTGAATACATCCAAGGGAGCACAGAGGAGGAGGTGGGACAAGTGAGATGTACTGTGGGAAATCTTGATGCTTCTGAGCCCTCATTACTAGAAGAAAAACTGACATATAAAAACAAGGCAGCCCAGTGAATCTCTATCATGGGATGGTTAGAAGAGACGACTCTAAACCACTAGAGAAGAGAGCAGAAGATAAAGCCAAGGATGTTTCCAGATAGCCAGTGGTCTTTAAACTATGGCAGGCAGAGGATGCCCATGAGAAATGCTGCTCCCAGGACTTGGTACATGAATCATAGAACTATAAGTCTACAACTTAAAGTCATTCCAATCACTTTATTTTACAGATGAGGAAACTGAGACCCAGAGAGGTTTTGACTTATCCAGGATTGTAAGGATCATAAATGGCAGCACTGAAATTTGAACTGCTGAGCTTCTGAATCAAAATCTGTTGTTCTGTCTACTATATCACACTGACCTTTAGATTCTCCAAAATTGGTAGTAGGACTCCTAGGCCTATATTTCAAGGAAACTTTGAGATGAAGACTATTCAGATATTCTATATATAAGCCACTGGGTCCTGTTCTAATTGTTTCCTTTTGCTTAAGCCACAGATAGGAGTAGGATTGAGGCTAGAGGTAGAAAAGAAAGGAAGGGGGAGGGTACCATGCAGAGAAAGGACATAGCTAAGATACAGAAAAACTAGAACAGAAACAAGCAGGGTTGTCTGGACTTCAATGGAAGGATAGAATAAAAAATATTAACAAGGAGTTGAAACCCAAGATTTTAAAAAAAATGGCATCAAGTTGTTCTCAATGAGTTCATGTCAATAGGCTTGGAAGAAATTCATTGTATGGTGCTGAAAGAACTGATGGAATGGATGAGTCCATTCTCTTTTAAAGACCGTGAAGAATTTTTGAAGTGCCACAGGACTGGAAATGGAGAAATATCCTGATATTCAAAAGAGAAAAGTGAGAGGACTCTATAGACTATTGGCAAGTGAATTTGGTTTTACTTCCTAGAAAAAATTCTGAAATTTTGTGAGCATTTAGAGAAGGAAAAAGTGATCCAAAGAAACCTCCATTGCTTCATTAAGTGCATCATCTTCTCTGACTTTGTTACTAGATTGATAGGTCAATTATCAGTGGTGAATTGTCAATATTGGCAAAGGGACTAGACTTGATTCCATTGGTGTAGGGCATGCTACATCAGTACTATTGCAGTTCATACTATTTCTGCAACTTAACATCTTATTCTGGGGGCACTGAGAAATGAAATGATTCAAGGTGATAGATTTTATTAAGGAAGTTTCCCATGCTATCCTTGTGGACAAGGTGAGGAGACAAGCTAGAGATAAAACAGTTAGAAAGATTCAATATGGTCAAATTCTCAGCCTCAAATGGTCATCTTTAATGAGGAAAATCCTTCTATCAATGAAGGTCAATATCTTTTCTACAATTTAGCATCTTAGGTTGTAGTCATTGAGAAAATAAATTATTTGTGTCTATAGATTTTAACAAATAACTTGACAAAGTTTCCCATGCTATACTGGTGAACAAGATGGGAAAATACAAGTTAGATGACAGAACAGGTAGGTGGGTGCAACAGTGAATAAGCCATCAGATGCAAAGGGTCATAAATAGCTCATTGTTGAGGTGTGGGGAGGTTTTTATAATTAGTAACACAAGACTATGCCCTCGGCCTTTTTTTGTCAATGATTTGGATGAAGGCAAAGATGTTCTCTGCATCAAGTTTACAGATGACATGAAGCTGGCAGGGTTAGTTAACATATTGGAGAATGGAATCAGGATCCAAAAAGCTCTTGACAGGCTGGAATGATGGGTAGAATCTAATAAGTTGAAATGTAATAAGGGTAAATGTGAAACTCCATACTTGGGTTTTTTAAGAAACAAATCAACTTCACAAGTACAGAATGGGGGAGATGTGATTAGACAGCAGTGCCTTTATAAAGAAAGGTCTGTGGGTTTTAAGTAGACACCATATGAGTCAACAGGGTACAAAGGAAGCCAAAAAATAAAAAAAAAATCAAATATTATCCTAGGTGGTATTGAGAAGACTAGTAGAGAGAATGAGAGTGGTAACAGGCCCATTGTTCTCTAGCCCTGGTCAGACCAATCATATAATTTGGTACTCAATTATGGGTACCATATTGTAGGAAGAAGATTAAAAATAGATTTGTCCAAAGAAAAGTGATCAAGATGATGAAGGAATTAAAAAATTTGCCTTTTGACAATCACTTGAAAGATCTGAGGGTATCTAATCTAGAAAAGAAGCTCATTAAAGACATACTTGCTGTCTTCAAGTATTCAAAGGCACTCAAACAGAAAAAGAATTAGACATTATTATGTCCAGTTGGCCCTGTGAATTGGTTTAGCCATTCTGTAAAGTAGTTAGAAACTATGTCCCCAAAGTTACTCAATTGAGTAACTTTTGACCTATAATAGCATTACTAGGCCTACAAATGTCAGAAAAAGGGGGAAAGCCCCCTTTATTACAAAAATATTTATATCAGATCTTTTTGTAGGAGTAAAGAACTAGATATGAAGGAGATACCCATCAATTTAGGAATGGTTCAAGAAAATAAAGTATAATAGAATAGCATATCATTGTGTAATAAGAAATGGTGAGAAATCTGGAAACAACTGATGAAAAGTGAAGTAAGTAGAATGAAAACAAATTATAATTTCATACAATAACATCAAAAATTCAAGACCATAAGAACCTCTGATCAATACAATGACTAACCAGGGTTCCAGAGGTCTGACTATGAAACATGCTACCTACCTATCTTTAATTGGGCAGCTAGACGACACGTGGAAAGACCTCTGGCCCTCGAGTCAGGATCTTTGAGAGTTCAAATCTGGCCTCAGACACTTCCTAGCTCTGTGATTCTGGGCAAATCCTTTGACCCACTTTGCCTTAGTTTTCTCATTTATAAAATGAGCTAGAGATGAAAATGTCAAATCATTCCAGTATCTTTGCCAAGAAAACCCAAAACACATATTTGAGCTTTGTAATTTATTTTCCCATGGGGGTATGGGATAGGAAAGAATGAAAATGTTTGTTATCTTTTAAAATTAATTTAATTTAGAAATATAATTATGTGCATTCTACATTGTCTTTAGAAAGCAGAGCAAGATGTAGTATACAGAAGTTGCAGAAGTATAGACGTAGGGTCAAAGTAAGGGAAAGAACCTAATGAAATCTGTCCCAAATGGAATTGGAAGTAGCTGGTTCTCCCTCTCTAGCACTCTGCAACTCAAAGATTATATTCACTACAATGAGAACACAATAAGAATTACTGCTCAGCCCTGGGAAAGACATTGAAGTGTTCTAAGGGCCTGATTTTGTGATCATTGCATCCCCATAACTTAGCACTGTTATTTGCTCATGTTGTTAATGCTCCATCATTCCATCGTTTCTGACTTTTCATGGCCCAGTTGATGGATTATATCCTCCACAGTCTCCCAAAGTCTGTCCAATCCTTGCACATAGTGTTTAATAAATGTTGGCTGAGTGGATGAATGAATGAATGAGAAATGGACAATAATTAGGAAGCTAACTCCCTAAAGTATCTTTGATATTTGAGGAAGAAGGTCAGGAGATTTAACAACGCCACTGGTCATTATTCATGCTCATTTTAAAGCTGTTTTCCCATCTAATAAACTTGATGATTTATTCTCTCTGCTAGAAATGAAGTGCTGTGATGATCAAGAAAAATTTCCAAATTTCTGATAGCTGGCAGCTCATGGATAGTCTATCTTAGATGATGACAATGCAGGAAAATAGATAAAACTGTATTTATGACATCAAAGCGTGTTTCTCTCCCCACACAATTCCATCTCAATCTCTGCTGTTTAGGGAGATAAGGTTTGTCTTTACATTCTAAAGTAGGAACATGATAATGGGAGGAGAAGATTTGGAAAGAAAAAGGATAAAAAGTGTAACTTGGGTAGTCTGGTCTTTGAGAAGAATCTGACAAGGTGAGTCAGAAGTGAAGAGACTCAAAATGATTCTTCAGATGTCCCTAATTCCTGGCATTGCAGGGAAGAAGGAAAGGAAAATTTCTTATTCTTGTGGTGGGAATCAGGGCTAGAGGCCATTTAAGCCTCTAGATACATTGAAAAAGGAAAGGGACACATGAAAACTAAAAACTAGACTACACTACATATAGAGCTCTGTATGAATATAACAGTGTTAAAAAACAAACAAACAAACAAACAAAAAAAAAAACAATGGCCATGGTAATTGTGTTATAGGTGTATAATGACAGGGACAATGGTTGTAATTGTGATTTAATAGGTGAAAGGGACAACAGATGAGTGAAGAGTCTGAAGGCCCACAGAATAGCTGGTGAGTTAACAGTTCAAGTGAATGAGAAGAATTGAAGTAAGAAGATTCATGATATATTTGCTTGCATCCCCCATTCAATAATCATCAACATGAATAAATAAACAAATGAATGATTAAATAAATTCAATAGTTTAAAAAATAAATCTGATGAATCTTTTGTTCATCCCATTGTATTTTTCCCCATTGACCCTCCCCAAAAGCCATCTTTAATAATATGAAGAAATAACAAAAAAAGAGAACAAAAATTTAAACCACTAGGATGTTATCTTCACATTCATGGTTCACCACTTCTTTGAAAGAGTAGAGAGAGGTATCATCTCATGCCTCTTTTTTGGCACCAAGTTTAATCATACAATTCCACAGCACTGAGTTTGATTGCTTTCTTGTTCCTTTGGTTTGTACTGTTGGTTTTTGTATCTATTGTTTTCCGGGTACTGATTGTTTCCCTTTGCATTAGTTCATATGTTTTTCAGTGCTTCTCTATGATGAGGTATAGATTTGAGGTACCCACATGAAATTGAGATCTAGTGGTAGATTCGGGGTTCAGGGAGTCAAATGGAGCTCCCCTGCTACCCTTCAGGATTTGGCACAAGGATAGGGAGTTAAATTAGGTCTAATAGCAGTGCAAGAGTCCCCAGCAAAGGAATTTACAGACCCAAAAACCTAGATTGATAAAAGAGGTTTATTATGGGATTTGAAAGTAAGGTTAAAATCTAGTTAGTAAAAGGTGTTAGGTAAAGAGAAGAAGGCACCAGAAACAGTGTTCCAGTGGGCAGAGAGTTCTTGGTGCCAGGCATGGTGCTGGCATGTTTAGACCCTCTGCAAAGAGAGGACTCTAGCCTAGCTCTTTTATAAAGAGAGATTTAGCTAAAGGGGCCCGAGGGTGGAGTCCTAAGTTCTGGGAGAGCCCTGATCTTCTATTGGAATTCAAAGGAGGGCTTTTGATTAGGATTTGTGAATTGGTAATGCATCAGCTAGGAGGGGTTGGGAATCAGAAAGGAATAAATCAATCTGAAAGGACTAATTTCTTAAAGGGACCACAACCAGCATTACTCTATATTTATTATTTTCATTGTTTATTATAACGATAACATTATATTATAGTTTTATGTAGTTATATATAGTTATTATGATTATTAAAACTACTTACCAATCCATAGATCTTATTTCCCGTTATTTGTGATAAGAAATATGTCTATAAATATTTTAGCATTTGGAGTCTGTTTTTGTCACTGGTCTCCTTGGGGTATATGCAGAATCTTTGCATAGAAAGGTCTATTTTAGTCCCTTTCCTTTCATAATTCCATATTGCCTTCCAGAATGGTTGAACAAGATCACTAGCATGACTTAATATGTCTCTCTATCCACAATCTGTTCAATATTGATTATTCCTATCATTTGGCATCTTTCATAATATATATATATATATATATATATATATATATATAAAATATAAAGAAGAACTTGGTTCAGTTTCCCCTTCAGACATTTCCTAGCTGTGTGATCCTTGTCAAGTCACTTACTTCTTGTCTAAGTTTTAGTCTATAATTGTATGAACTTATTAACTTCCCCCAGGGACTAGGGGCATTATTTCTGAAGATTCCATCCATGTATAGAAGATGCTGTTCCAGAAGGGTAGAAGGGGAGGTAATGGACAAAATAGCTGAATGGGATATTAAACATGGACTGGTATATGGGCAACTAGATGTAGTATACACACAAAAGATAAGGGACTTAGGGACTAAGAGGGAAAGATATTTTCACTACCCAAAAAGATTTTCTTTCCACCTTCCATCATTCTACAGCAAACTACATGGAGTGTGATGGCAGTGCAATATGGGACAAGAAGAAGTATTCTAAGATTCCTTTTCGTCATAGACCTTAGGGGGCATAGTGGGAGGGTAGGGAACAAGAGGAAGAGATAAGAGACTCTGAAAGGAGAGAGGCTAGTTTTCATGTGTCCCTTTCCTTTCCCAATGTAGATATGTGATATATGGCAGCCAGCATGGTACAATAATGAAAAACTGAAAGATCAATTCTCTAGTACAATTTGTTGCAACCCCAGTTTCTGTTTCTGAAGGAAGGGCACTGGGTAAACTATCCTAGATCTACCAACTAGATGCAAAGAGATAGGTAAGTAAGTACTTTTAGTGGCCATCTGAAAAAATCTCAGTCTTTGACATCCTTTTCCCCCTTCATACCAGGCCTTTGATTTTGTGGAAACTAGGAAATTTGAGGAACAGAAAAGCAAAAATCAGTAAAAAATAAGGCACAGGAAGCCTTGTAATTTGAAGACTATTGACCAAAATTAGACTCTTTAAGTTTTTCTAGTGAATTAAAAATGGATATGAAAATAGGATAGCTAATAAATATATTTATGTCTCAAGTGCCTTTTGACAAGAGTCTATATTAAAGATTAGCTTAATATTCTAGCTATCATGGAGTTTTGATTAAGCAAACTTTTTGTGGACAAAAATATTGGCTTTTTGCCATCAAATAAAGAGAATGGATAAGTGGGCACAATTCTGAATAAGGAAAAATAGAGAATGGGATTGTCTCTAGTACCAGTGACAGAACTAGTTTTATTTAACATCTTTAAAAATAATTTAGAGTTGGGAACTTCACATGATGAAATTTTTGCAGCACGACACTTTGTACATATTCATAAAGTGTTATAGTTGGTAGAAGTCATCTCAGCTGCCATTAGCCACATTTTTCATGGAATAAAACATATCCCTTAGATTCTCAGGAAAACACATTTCAAGGTTTGAAGGAACTTTAGAGGGCATCTAGTCAATTGTTTCCTTTAATAATAAGGAAACATCTGCAAAGGAGATGAAATAATTCATCCAAGTTTGCATAGAATGACTAATAGAACCAGGCCTTGAGAGGATCAGAGGAGTGTGGTTCTAGAGTTGGAAGGAACCTTAAAAATTACTGAGTTCAATATTTCATTTAAAAGATGAGTAAACTGAGGCTCAGAGGGTAAATGACTTGCTTTAGGCCACACTAAGAATCTGAGGCAGAACTTGAAGCCAGATATTATTGACTTCAAGACCAGTGTTTGATCCATGATCCTGTGCTGCTTCTTGAACCTGGGTCCCATAAACTTCAAGATCAGGGCTGTTTCTGCTTTTCCAGAATATAGTAAGTGCTTAATAAATACCTGATAGTTTTCTTTGCTCCCTAAATTTCCAAAGTATCCCCTGCTGATGGTTTTGTGTTCTGAAGACCTTGCATTGCCTTGAATGTAGTTGGTGCCCAATAAATGTTTGCTGAATCATCAAGTATGCTAGAAACAAGATCAGCTGAATGTGATTCTGTAGCCAGAAGCCAAGAAAATATTGCATTATCCCCAAGAAGGGAATTAGAAAAGCAATAAGCAATGCTTTCCCTTGCATAAAACTAGGAGGTGTCAAAGAAGGGTTATAAATGAGGTCCAGAGACAATGTGGGTGGTTCATTGCCATCCATTCCTCACAGACAACTAATGGAGGTCCAACTTTGTCACCTTCACATTTTAATGAAAGCAAATTCCCAAGCTACAAAGAAACTGATCTTTGTAGGAGAGTGCAAGATGATGTAATGAAAAAAGCTACTGGAAACCAGAAGCCCTGGGTTCTAGCACCCAGGTGTTCATGAGACTCATTTTCTTCAGCTGTAAAATGAAGGGGGTGGACTCAATGATCTCTGAAATTTCTCTAGCTTAAATCCATGATTCTATGAAATCATAGCTCTGTTAATCCCTCTCCTATGTAGCTTTGGGCAACTCCCCTTTCCTTATTTATAAATGAGGGAAATGTAAGTTTTCCTATTTGTAAAATGAGGAGCTTGGACAAAATCACTCTAAGGTCCCTTCCAACTTCAAATCTATGATCCTATGACATTTACGACAAATCACTTGACTTTCTCTGAGCCTCAATGGCCTCATCTCTAAAATGGGGGTAATGAGATCAGCCTCCTAGGGTTGTTGCAAAGAAGGCTGCTCCTAAACCACAAAGCCCTAGAGGAACATGAGCCATTATTAATTGGCTTTTTTCTCAGGAGACCACTTAACTCTGATGACTAAGCCTATATCAACAGAAGAATTAATGAGGTCCAAGAGCCACAATGGTACTGATTTAGAATGATACTCATATTTCTATAACTGCATCCTGGAGCACCAGGTGCTAAGTTAAAGTCTCTCTTAGTGTCATTAAATCCAAGAAATGTGGTATTTAACCACTGCAAATGGCTTCTTCCTGGAACAGGGCCTAAAATGATGCCCCAGATGTCTGGGCAGCCTGAAAGGAAAGAAGGATAGAAGATCTGGGAAAGTAGAGCTATTAAAGGATAAGGATTTTTTTTTTTGGAGGAGGAGGAGGCAAAGAGACTCTTCTCTAAGATTATTAAATTATCAGAATTCAGATTTTGTGTGAGAGATAGAAAGTGATATGTTTAAAAGTCATTGGATCTTAGGATCTTAGCATATAGATTTGGATCTAGAAAATCTAGAAAAGAGCCTAGAGGCCATAAATCTGCCATTTAGCCCAGGGAGATAAGATGTGCTATGGGTTTAAGTTTGGAACCTGTTGCTAATATGCACATATACTCACTGTATATATACCAGGCAGGAGCAAGCAATGATGAAAGATGATATTTTTCCCTAATATAACATATCTCAGTGATGGATAACTGGGCTCATTTCTCATTAGATTGAAGAGTAACTAAGAACAACCCAACAGGGACCAAGATAATTCAATGATCAAAAGTTGTCTGGGACTAGGGATAGAAACATATTGTAATGAACTAAGGAATAAACATTAATAAATAAATAATAAATGAACATTAATAAATAAAAAATAAATAGATATTAAGTGCCTTCTTGATAGTCAATTATTTTGCCTGGTACTAGAGATATGAAGCAAAGAAAACAGACTTCTTGGGCAGCCAGAGAAAGAAGAATGTGAATAAGGAATGACTGAGACTCAGGTGAACTGGCAGAGAGGTTTGAAAACAAACTTATTTTTTTTCTTTTTATTTTTTTATTAAAGCTTTTTATTTACAAAGCATATGCATGAGTGATTTTTCCAACATTGACCCTTGCATAACCTATTGTTGCAAAATTTCCCTTTCTTCTCCCATCCCCTCCCCCATCTGGCAGGTGGTCGAATACATGTTAAATACATTGGACTACATGTTAGATCCAATATGTGTATACATATTTGTACAGTTATCTGGTTGTGCAAGAAAAATCAGATCAAGAAGGAAGAAAAAGAATAACTGAGAAAAAAACAACAACAAAATATAAGCAAATAACAGAGAGAGTGAGAATGCTATGTTGTGTTCTACACTCTGTTCCCATGGTTCTCTCTCTGGATGTAGCTGGTTCTCTTCACTGTGCAAGTGGAAAACTGATCTGAATCATCTCAATGTTGAAGAGAGCCACGTCCATCAGAATTGATCATCATATAGTCTTGTTTTTGCCGTGTATAATGATCTCCAAATTTCTAAATGAGAAAACTCCTAAGCAGGACCTGGTTGGTTGAAGGGAGGCAGCATGGTATGGAGGAAGAGAACCTGAGTTCAAACTCAACCTCTAATATTTATTAACTTTGTGACCTAGGCATTTATTGAGTATCCCCACTTGATAAAAGAAATGACTGAAATGAGTTCATTTTCAGCCCTAGATCTATGAGCTTATTATTCCTTATTTTTAACTGACAGAATACACCTACTAGGTGCCCTTTCAATCCTTACACCTATACCAATACAATTTCTCAGAGAAATGGATCATAGGATCATAGATTTAAACTGGGGAGGGATCTGAGATGCCATCTTTCCAACTTTTCATTTTGGATATGAGAAAACTGAGGCAGAGAGATTCAATGACTTGCTTAGAGTCATACAGCTAGTAAATGTCTGAGGCAGTATTTAAAACCAGATCTTCCTGATTCCAAGTCGAATAGCTACTATGAGTTGCTCTAGAGGATATATTCCCAATAATGTTCACATATTACTGGGAAGATGCATTTAGAGAGATCCAGAGAACACTTCCCAAATCCTCATGGAGAAAGCTTTTACGTCACTGAGTTGTGACCCCAGACATGACTTGGAAAATGGACAGTCTGGGTTGTTTCTTGCTTCTAGGAATTCACCTTGAAAAGTGCTGCACCATCCCTCTCTGCAAAACCCTTCAAGAGCCATAAGCAAGCAGGATCATAAGAAAATGCTGGGATTTGTTTGGGGAATCTTTATATCTCAACATGTGCCACAAATGATTGAAAAAAGGCATCTGGGTCAAGGGCTGAAAGATCCATCTGGAATTTCATTGTGAATGAAACAGAGTTTCATCGCTTGGTTCAGGCTGACGTGTTGTCCTTTCTATCAAAGACCAAGAAGAAGAAAGTAGATTTTGACAGTGTCCTCCCATCTCACCCTCAGAGCAGATTGTGTATTAGGTCTCCACCAGTAGAGCATTCCTTCCTCTCCTCAGTACCTTATTTTGGGAAATAATAAATGGCCCATTTGGCTATTGATATTTTTTATTTCCAGGCAATTTCCATAGATTTCCTTTAACTTTGTCCATCTCATTCCACTGATTGGATGAGAGAGAAAACAAAAACAAAAAACAAAAACAAAAACAAAAACAAAAACAAAAACAAACAAACAAACAAACAACAACAAAAAAAATTTTTTTGGCCCCCTATACTGATTACTCAGAATGAGATGATTATGATGAAGTCCCAAATCTCTTTCAATGATATTGGTGAATAGGAGAAAACTGAGGACAGACAGAATCAAGAAAACCAGATTTACTTCCAGGGATCATCCCTCATGTTTGTAAGGTTTGGTTGCCTTTTTAGTGGTTTTTATATCCATTACCTTATTAGAGATGAACAACCTCCTAGTGAATAGATATAAAGAGTGCTTTTAGATCTCTTTTACAGATAAAAAAATTAAGGCACAGAGAAGTCAAGAGGTAAAGTCACCCAGAAAAGACTGGAATCCAAGTCTTCTTGTTCCTATTTCATAGCTATTTTCATTGGACTATGTTTGGAAGAACATGGAAGATGATCCAATAGCTGGACGATGAGAGACTGTACATGTAGTCCATTGGTTAAGTTCATAGAGCCAGAAGGGAGCCCAGAGATCAATTTATCCAGTCCCTTCATTTTATCTTTAAAGTCATTGAGGTCCACATCACATTGAGAGAATTTTTTATGTGAGCCTGGGTATATAAAACACACACACACACACACACACACACACACACACACACACACACACACACACACATTCTATGACTCTTCCCAGTTGTTTGGGAAGGATCTAAGATAGAGATCTTAAAGTCTAGCTTCTTAAACTATAATTCATGACAACATAAGGGTTTTTGTAACTGAATGTGAGGAGCCACAAAGTTATTATTTATTATCAATAAATGTTTGATTTGTATACTTTGTATACATTGTATAATTCTTATTTATATTTTATATAACCAGTTTCACCTAAAATTGTCTCAGTTGAAAAAGGATCGTAAATGGGAAAAGTTTAAAAACTCTTGCTATAAGGAATCTTAAAGGTCATGGAATTCAAGATCCCTCCTTTATTTTAAAGGGGAACTGAGGCGTAAGGGAGGAAGTGACTTGGCTAATTCACATTGCAATAAGCATTAGAGGTGAGATTTTGAACTCATGTCCTCCGACTTGGGAGTATTTTCCCACTACATCATTAGTTATCCCTGGATATAAGCTAACCAAATATAGTGGCCCTTGGAGGTCAGATGGGAGAGCGTTAGGATTTTTTTCTTGTCAGCTTTAATATTCCTGATCTAGTTCAATCCAAAAAACATTTGCTAAGGTGTTGGCAAAGGACAGAACAACCACACAAATAAATAAGATACTGTCCAAGATCTAAGTTCTAATACTGACCAAACTGTCCCTCTGGGCATGGCCTGAGCCTTCTCTCATAACTGGGGAGAGCTCAGGTGGGTGATAATTCTCAGGGATTGAAGCCCTAAAGAACCTGGTAATAGAGTTGATGAGGGGGTGGATGACAGAGTCTCCTTCTCCACCAAAGCATGCAAAACTGAAATAGGGAGTTGTTAGTGAATGACTCTAAAAATGTCCAAAGGGAACCATGAGAGAAGCTTCAGGTAGGAAGGGGATAGATATTGCAGTCTCTAATGATCTTGCATGGAAAGGAAGCCAAAGTTCTTTCTAATGGTCCCATTCATTTGGCAATGACTTTCTGCAACCTGTTTTTCCCTCCTGTTCCCTGAGTTGGGCAATAATATTCAGGCAACCGGTCATAGAGAATTGGAGGATCAGAAGATTTAGGATGGAAAGGGAGGTTAGAGTTTATTCAGTATTTTCATTTTGCATATGGGGAAACTGAGGTTTGAAGAAGTGAAGGAGATTGTCCCAAGTAAAATAGGTTGTAAGTAGCAGCTGGGTTTAGGGACTGGGAAGGACCTTGGAAGTCAACTAATCAAACCTGCCTATTTTACATATGAGAAAACTGAGGTCTCAGAAGTTCAAGGGTGTTTATAGAGGTTATATGAATTTATGCTACCAGTTTTTCGTCTTTCCATTACAAATAGGTAGTCCCAGAATGTCAGAGCTGGGAGAAAAGTGTCTTGACAACCATCTGCCACACCAGATTCCACTGACACACACTTTTACAGAGGAGGAAACTGAGGTCATAAGAGCTATATCACTTACCCAAAGTCATGCTCCTTGTCCACAGCAGAGCCAAAGCTACAACTGAGGACTATTGTGTCAACTCCTTCTGTCCCACTATACAGCCTCTCATATAACAGAATCTGAAATAAAAGTAAAATTTCTGGTGGTTTACTCAAACTGTGACCAGTTAGCTAAATGGTTAGTTAGGAAACCAACATGGTGGGTTTTAGCCTATTTAGGCCAATTACTGTTGCTGTTTTCTAGGCTCTTCAAAATACCTTAACAGAAGTCACTGGTGAAGTTGGCTAAGAGAGGGAATGATTCAATATCATCTATTCCTACTAATAACCCAAAGTTAATAGTTGATCCTGTTTCTATCAGCACAGTGATTATTTATATTGACCCTCTCTCTCTCTCTCTCTCTCTCTCTCTCTCTCTCTCTCTCTCTCTCTCTCTCTCTCTCTCTCTCTCTCTCTCTCTCTCACACACACACACACACACACACACACACGCACACACACCCAAGACTAGAAGGAGAAGGGAACGATTAAGAGGCATGGCCTTCAGAGAAGAAAGCACTCAGGAGACTATTAGAACGATGAGAGTCAATTCAGTGGGGACATGTAGGAAATTAGCTGCAGATGGCAAGATCTCTTGTAGAGCAGGCAAACCAGCCAGCAGCCAGATTGATGGGAGGGAGAAGCAGAGGCCAAAAGAGCCAGGAATGTTGGGAGCTGGCAGGGGATGTTAGTTCAATGGGGAAACAATGCTATGAATATAAGAAGGGGAGAAGAAGCGGGGGCTCTTTTGCCCTGAGAAAGTCCTGGGTTTCCGCTACTGTTTCAAGATGTAGTTAATCAATAGGCGTTTATTAATCCCTTAAGCTATATCAGTGGGAGGCACTGGAGTTATAAGCCCAAAGAATGCATGTCCCTAATCACAAAGAGCTTACAACCTAATGAAGGAATCAACAAAGACATATATAAATCATCCAGCATAAATATAAAGTGATTGAAATAGACGGTGCTGGTGTTAAACAGTTTGATTCCAGGCTAAACTCTATATTTCTGACTCCATAAGACAAAGATCTTTGGACAGAGGAGCTGTATTGACCCAGGAATTCTTTAAAGGCTTTTTGTGGGACCTCTTTCCTCCATTCTCATGAACCTTGTACTGGCAAGACAGCCAGAAGGACTACTGGGATTCCCAGAGAGTAAGTGGTATGTACCCATTTCCATGAATAAACTGTCTTACCTAAATAGGTGAGATTTACTTGAGTGGAAAGCTACATTGCTCCTAATAGTGTCGGGGATCTCCAGATTAATTTAAATGAAGGAAGGACACAAGCAATTATTAAGCATTTGCTATATGCTAGGCACTGCGCTCATCTTACCTCATTTGATCCTCATAGCAACCCTGAGAGGTAGATGTTCACATGATCCCATTTTACAGTTGTGGAAACTGAGGCTTGCCCAGAATTACAGTTAGTAAGTGTCCAAGACTATATTTGAACTGAGATTTTCTTGACTCCAATGCCAGTGCTTTATGCAATGGCACCATCCAGCTGCCTGCATCTTGGCTAGAGCTGATTGTCCAGATAGAATCAGAAGATCAGAGATTTAGGAGCAACATTAAAGCATATCTATGTTGATACTCTTATTTTTCAGATGAGTAAACTGAGAATCAGTAGACTACTTAAAGTAACAGTAGTAAGTAGCAAAGACAACATATTTTAGGTGGTGGTAAAGTAGAAGCTCATGTCTCCTTATATTTGTGTGTGTGTGTGTGTGTGTGTGTGTGTGTGTGTGTGTGTGTGTGTGTGTGTAGAGAAAGAGAGAGAGAGAGAGAGTGAGAGAGAAAGAGAGAGACAGAGACAGAGACAGAGACAGAGACAGAGACAGAGACAGAGACAGAGAGATTCCCCTTATCTCTAGGATCAAATTGACTTATCAAGCTCTTCATAACTTTTCATCTTCTTCCTTCCTTTCCAGTCTTCTTATATTTGACTCCCCTCCTAGAATGCTTTTTTCTCCTCACCTCTGCTTCTTCATCCCTGGATTCAGCTTAATCACTAGCTTTGCAGGAAATCTTCCTGGGATTCTCCCTGTTGTCTCATCTCTACCTCTATCTCCCCACAATGGTTATATCTTTCCTTTCTAAAGCTACTACCCAATGGATTGATTTATTTATATCTTGTTACGTCTTGTAAGCCTTTTGAGGGCAGGGACTATTTTATGTCTGTTCTTGTGTCCCTAGCACTAAGCAATGTGTTTGGCACAGTCAATGTTTAATAAATGCTTGACTGTTTATTGATTCCAATGTGAGCCATAGAAGGGATATTAGAAGTGGTAATCCACTCCACTTCTCTCATTTTATAGTGAGGAAGTTGGTACCCAGAGAGAAGTCAGTTGCCAGAAATGACATAAAAAAAAAGCTTGAACCAAGTTTATTGACTCACATCCAAACTGGTCATTGAGAATAAGACCCTGAGAAGGTAAGGTAGTTATAGATAGGATGTGCATGGAAGAAGAAGGTACAGGGACACAGAAAAGGGAGGAGGCGGGCAGCGAAGATGAACTTCCCTATTGCTGAGCGTGAGCTCAGAGGTGAAGGAGCTAAGCCATGGAATAGAAGCCTGAGTGTCTTTAATGACATGGGCAAGAGGTGCAGCATGGGGCTGATGGTCACTCAGAGGCATGTGATCACAGTTCTAGAGCTGGAAGGGATCTGCAAGGACATCCAGTTCAAGTCCTGGATTTTACAGAGAAGGCAGTTGCAGTTCAGAGAGTTCCAATCCAAGGTCATCGAGGTAGCCAGTGATAGGGGCAGGATCTGAAATCTGTGATTCCAAAGCAAGAATGTTTTCTGTTCTGCATCTAAACTGACCCTGTGGATTTTCCTGGTGGTAGAAAATTGTTTGGGTGGGTTGGCAGAGGCTTGGAATGTTTCATCTGTATTCTTGGAAAGATATTTGAAACTTATCTCTGGTCTCCTGTCTCATTACCCGAGAGTCAGGGAGCCCCATTAAGCTGGATGAGCCACTAATGAGCTGGCCCTGGAAATGCCAGGTTGCTGTCTGTCTGTTGCCCACTGTTTATTTGTCTGAGAGGAGAGCCTCATTACCTGAGCAAGAAGACAGCTGGGTCTAATGATGCGGCAAAGGTCTACTGCTATCACTCTCCACCCCCTCACCTGGGAGTGACTTGCTTCTCTGGCTATTGGCTGACCTCAGTCTAGGTGCTCCAGCTTGGTTCTGACACTCCCCAAGTCCAATTAATAAAAAAGACAAGGCCTCACCTTCTCCACTTTGGACGGTCGGCCTTGGGCAAGGAGAGGGTGGGCCAATGAATTACGTGCCAGTTTCTTTCATTTCCTCATCTGTAAAATGAGGGAGTCAGATTGAAAGGATTCTAAGCCCCCTTTAAGCTCCAAATATTATGATCCTATGCCATAAGACATACCTTGGTAGATACAGGAAAAAAAGATGGAGACATGATTTTCATTAGCCTTATCCAATGATAGTAATAAAGTTTAAGTGCTGACTATGTGGATTAATTAGCTTCTCACAAAGAAAAAAAAAAAAAAAAAAGAACTCTGTTCTCAGCTACAGATGGATTTCTGAGCCACGTCTCATGGGTCAGAATAGTGGGCGGTATGGGGCAAGCTCTCCTGAATCCTAGAGGCTCCTAATGTGGCACTAATGAGAGTGTGGGAGTAGTTTCTAAGGACACAGGGTACAAACCATCATGGTTTAAGTGTGAATGGAGAGCGAGTCAGGTGTATCTTAGTGGAAAGGAAAAAGCCATATGCTTTTTATGCTTGTCTTAGCATCTCTGGGAACCCCTGCTCAATGCTCTATGCATGTCTTTGGAATCGCTGGATTCAAGATGCAGCTTAATCACTAGCTTTGCAGGAAACCTTCCTGGGATTCTCCCTGTTATGTCATCTCTACCTCCACCTCCCCACAACTGTTATTTCCTTTCTAAAATTGCTGCCCTCACTTATGACCTCACTATTTTTAGGCCCATTCTGCCCAGGGTTCTCCAAATAGTGGTATTCCAGAGATACAGCTTTTTCTCCATTCTCCAGCCTCTGTAAGCCAATTGATAATCATTTATTAAGCAGTCTCAGTCTCAGTCCCTATGGTAGGTGCAAGAAATACAAAGAACAAAAAGGGAAAGTCTCTGTCTTTAAGGAGTTTAAATGAAAACAAGAGAAACAGAATATATGTTCATTTGTGTGTATGTATATGGATATATACATATATAAATGTCACATATATGTTTATATATATATGTATACATATATATATGCACACCTATAAACATATATTCTATAAACACAAATAGGACAGCTAAGTGGCGCAGTGGATAGAGCACCAGCCCTGAAGTCAGGAGGACCTGAGTTCAAATCTGATCTCAGACACTTAACACTTCCTAGCTGTGTGACCCTGGGCAAGTCATTTAATCCCAAATGCCTCCGAAAAAATAGAATAAACACATACAAATATATACATATATACATATATATATATACATGTGTGTGCATATTAACATATGTGAACATATTAAAAAGGAAATACAAGGTTAATTTTGAGCCAGAGATGCTAAAAGAATAAGGAAAGATCTTATGTTGATGATGTTCTTGAGAAGAACTTCGAAGCAAGCCAGTTATAGGAGGTGGAATAAGGAGCAAGTGCATTTTAGCAATAGAAAACATTGCACAAAGACAAGAAATGTCATCTCCCATATAAGAAACAGCAGCAAGAAGACCAGCAAGAAATATTAAGATGAGTGATCAACATGGAAAGGGACAAGGTTGTGAAGGGTTTTAATTAGCAAATGCAGGAGGTTGTATTTGCTCCTCAAATACAAAGTCATAGGGAGCCATGCAGGGGAGTAACCCAGTTCCCTCTCAAGCTTCTCTCAATGCCCTTTGATTGTGTATGAGGTTTAAACTCTTCCACCCAACATTAAATGCCTTGTATAGTCTACAATTTGTTTCCACCTTACTCATTCAGTCATATTTACATAGAGATACATAGAGATAGATATAGAGATAACACTACTTATTTTGTTATACTCCAAACATAGTTTTGTGAAAAGTTCTGGGAACACAATGACAGCAAAAAGAAAGGTAGTCTGTGTCCTCAAGTATTTAATATTCTAATGGGAAAAAGCAATATATAAAGAGAGCAAGAGTTCTTTAAGGTTTCGTCTAGGACTGAATCTTATGATCCTACCTCTATACCTTTGCTTAAGCTGTGCTCCCTTACTAATAAATTCTCTCCACCTATCCAAAACCTGGTTGTCTTCCAAAGTCTAGCTTGTTTCACTTTTTCCATGAGGTCTTTCTTGCCTTCTTCCTCCCCTTGTCCTGTTATCCCCTGGAGATTGTTTTCTCCCTTTTCTGACATACTGATTATCCATACCTCTTATCTTAGGCATATGCTATCTGAGAGCCATAAAATTGTACATTGAGAAACAAAAGAGATCTTTGAAATTATCTAGTTTGGCCATCTTATTTGACATTTAAGAAAACTGGGACCTATAAAAGTGAGAAGCCCAGGTCCCCTGGCTCCAAATCTAGCTCTCTTTGTATCATTTCTTTTTCTTTTTCTTTTCTTTTTTTCTTTTTTTTTTCTTCTCAGAGTATTGTTTATTTATTTATTTTTACTTTTTTAAAATTAATTTTATAATTATAATTTTTTGACAGTACATATGCATGGATAATTTTTTTATAACATTATCTGTTGTACTCATTTCTGTTCCGATTTTCCCCTCCTTCCCTCCACCCCCTCCCCTACATGACAGGCAATCCCATACATGTTACATGTGTTACAGTTATATCCTAGATACAATATATGTGTGTAAAACCGAATTTCTTGTTGCATAATAAGAATTAGATTCAGAAGGTAAAAGTAACATGGATAAAAAGACAATAGTGCAAACAGTTTACACTCAATTCCCAGTTGTACCATTTATTTTTCAAAGATTTATTTAGCACTAAGCACTTGCTTGCTAATTTATTGCTTTTGTGGGTGTCTTGGTTCCCTGACCAGATGATCAGCTCACTACAGTCAGGGAGTGTTTCTAGTCTTGCCAGCATATAATAAAAAGTCAGGGGTTAAGCATTAGCTGTTGACATCTGGGACATCAAGGTAGTTCAAGGGCAGTCCATGTGCTGAAAAGCTGGGAATCCAATGAAAGAAGGAGGGAAGAGACAGGAGCAGACACTGAGACGTGAGCCAGGTCAAACAAAATCAGCAGATTAGCCGAAATGCAGACAGATCAGCATTGAAAGAAAGCAGCAGTCAGAAAATTAGGAGTCATTCAACAGTCTATGAAGCTCCAGCAGTTTCCAGGGAAGAGAGAAGACTGGTTGATGCACAACATTTTTTTCTCAGCAGAATATCATTAACCATGAGCAAACTCCCTCCTGAGACCACCATTCCACTCAACACAGATATGCAGAGGAATTCTCACCCATGGAGTCAATTTAATTGGTCTGGAAATATCAGAAGGATGCTATGGACAATTATCTAGAGGCAGCTAGATGGCACCATAATGGAGAGAGTGCTGGGACTGGAGCCAGGAAGACTGATAGGGCCTCAGATACATACTAGTTAGGTGACCCTTGGCAGGTCCCTCATCCCCGTGTGCCTCAGTTTACTAATGTGCCTGAGAAGAAAATGGCAAACCACTCCAAGATTTTTGTCAAGAAAACCCTAAAGGGGGTCGTGAAGAGTTAGACGTGACTAAAAAATGATTGAACATCAGGGAGACACAGTTCTCAGTACAGACATCAACTGTCCCCTTGATGTAACATGGAAGACAGAGAAAGACCCTGGAACAGACAAGAACAAGGATCCTAGGGCAGCCTCTGCTGGCAGACTCTAGACACATGGTCACTAAAGAAGGGGAAGGAAGGGCCAACAGGGTGAATGGATGGTTGGGAGGAGGAGATAGTGAGCTGGATTGGGGAAAGCTTGCCTGGAGGATAACAAGTCTTAGGGTTCCATCCTCGTTTGCCCCCCACTCTGAAAACTATGATGAGGGTCCTGAAGTCCAAGGATGTGATGGGTCATAGAGAATATTCTTTTCCTTCTCTCTCTACCTTGTCTAGTAAGACACAATTGTTCAGAGAGAAGAGCCTAGGACTATAATTCTAGAGCTAAAAAAAAAATGAAGGCCATATAGTTCAACCCCTTCTTTTTGACATATGATGAAACTGATGGCCAGGGAAATTAAATGACTAAGTAACAAGACAGTATTTAAACCATGTATTCTCACCCCAGAGCCAGTGTTCTCTCCACACTATTGTCCAATCTTGAGAAGGGACATCCCATTCCCAAGAGAATCTAGCCTATATTCCCTGTATCACACAGTCTATTAGTCCAACCCCGAAGCCTTTAGCCCTTTGAGAAGTCAGATTGGAAGTAGGTAGAAAGCTGTTAAAATGGATTCTGGAGACAGGAGCTATAACAAGGAGATGCTGGAGGAATTGCTCTGTAGCTGAGCAAAGAACCAATGGCATGAGTATGGGCACAGAATACTGGGAGCCCAGAATGACTTTAAGGAGAAAGTGTGCCCCTTAAAGATACAGGTGCCCTAAGACAGTTTCCTCATCCTAGTTATGGATCTGGATCTCATAATCAAGAAGACAAACAGAAATATACTTTTCTATCATTTTCACCCATTGAAAATGGGTGTGTTCTTCCTGGAGAACACACACATACATAAACATATATGTTACATATAAATATATTAAATAAAGACATTTCTTCCTGTTAATGATAATTCAGTACAATATTGAATTTCATCTTTTGGGGGGTTCTACCTTTTGAAGGATGAAATTATCATCAAGGTAAGTCCAGATGCTATTAACTGTTTTGTTTTTGACATAGAGAGAACTCAATCTGGAGCTTCCCATCACTAAAATATCATATTTTTATGCCAAATTATGGTCTGTTTCCCCATTGTTATCTTCCTTCTTTCTGCCCAGATGATTTATAGTATACTTCAATGACAAAATCCCTTTCCTTCTTTATTAATCCTTATTTGAATGCTCTCTGGAATGCTTTGCTATTCTGTTTCATGAATTTTACCATGTGAATAATGTAACTTAATATCTTAATGCTATCCTATTCCTTTTAATGATCACTTTTTAAATTATGAAGATATTTTGTTTTTAAATTGAGGGGTTGGGAAACAAAGAATGTAATCCTGAAGACACAAAATGAAACAATTCCAAACCGTAGGAGAAATGAACATTGTTCAAAAAAGATTATAATTTCTTTTTTTTAAATAGGTACAAAAGATAAACACAAAGAAAGGTAATAGGTGATTAATATATAACAAGAAATTATGTTAATATAATGATAGGTGAAAATTTAAAAGTATTAGGAGAAGTTTGCTGTCAAGTGAAACTAAATTAAAAAAAATAAGATCAAAGAATGAATGAGACTAACAGAAAGAAGGCAAAGCTACTCGATTTTGATTTTGTTCCTTTCTCTGCTAATTATAATGATCTTTCAGGTGGAAATGACAGAGAAAAATATCTAAAAAGTGGCTGCTGATCAAGATAAGTAAGAAGATGAGAAAAGAGAACATAATTGCCCTTGATGAATTCAAGTCACTTGGTCCAGATGAAATGCTTCCTTAACAACAAAATATGCAGATTAGAAAATGTGAACTTGCTTTATTTACTGAGAAGGCTAGAGAGCATCTAGAAAAGGAAAAAAAGGATTGCAAAGAGCAGGTCAGGCTGCACTAATCTTATTTCCCTTTCTCCTTCTAGGATTATTAAGCTACTAGATCAAAGAATGCAGCAGACAGAACTTAGTTGGGTTTTGACACAGTTTTTGTTAACCCCATACTCTTCTTGGGGAGAAGATGGAGAGATATGGACTACACAATTATTTAAGTGATGACATCAGAACTATTAGAATGACTGGTCTCAAAGATCAGTCATTAAGTAAAGTTAATTTGACATGAAAATTTCAGTTGTCTATGAAAGCCATCTTTGCTTAGTTCTAGGATGTTTAATCTTTTTGAAATAAATCACTTAAATGATGATCTATATGTATTATATATGTCAAATATGCCAATGATACAAAGATGGGAAGAGTAACTCAAACCATGGATGATAAATTCAATATCCAAAGTGACCTGGATAAGCTAGGGAAGTGGACTAAATCGAATAAAATGTAAATAATACTTATATTATGGTTCAGAATCTTAAAATCACAAGTAGAAAGTAGACGGCTACAGCTAGGGAAAGTTTTTGTAGTCATCTACCAAGTGACTAGGAGTTGGGACCATATAATGTGGCTGGTCCTTACCCCTCCCCCCAAAAAAAATCCTAATGCAATCTTAGATTACACTAGAGAAGACCTGGCCTCCAGGAATAGGGATGTCGTAGTCATCTCTCTGTATTTTTCTCTTCCTAGTAGACAATATCTACTATATTTGGTTCTATTCTGGGCTCTACTGGTTAAGGAATTAATAAGTTGTAGAGCACCTTAGAGAAGTAAAAGTAACAGCAGCACCAATAACAGCAGCAGCAGTAGCAGCAGTGGTAGAACATAGCAGTAATGGTAATTGTGGTAATAGTAGGAGAGGAGAAGAAGGAGAAGAGCAATAACAGGAAAAAGAATAAGAAGAAATTAGTAGCAGCAGCAGCAGTAGTAATAGTAAAATTAGTAGTAGTGGTGGTAGTAGTATGTTAGGTTCTTACTAAGTACTAAAGAGATAATGAGATATTGGGTTTTTACTAAGTGCTAAGTCTGTACTTAACAATTTTCTAGTTCCGGCCTTTCCTGGTAGTTTGACTTGTGAATTCCTGGGGAACCGCTTGCCTGCTTGGGAGGAGCAAGCTCATTGGTTGAAGTGGTTCTTCCCAGAAGCCCTTGCATTATCCCACGCCCATTCTCTGGGAGGATAAAAAGAGGCAACATTGGGCCTGGACAAGAAGTCTGGACTGGGGAAGGACAAGAGCCAGGATTCAGGAAGAAGAAGAGGCTGGCTGGAGGCTCCAGAAGCCTCCCAAGAAACCTGCTCATAGAAGAAAAGATTATACAGAAAAGAAACCTCTTCCCAGAGAAGGATTACAACTGGGAGATGATCAGAACATTACAGTAGTAGGAGCAGCAGCTGCAGGAGTAGTAGTAGGAGTAGTAGTAATAATAGTAATAGTAATAGTAATAGTAGTAGTAGTAATGATTGTGATAATAATAGTGATAGCAGTAATAATAGTATCAGTTGTGGTAGTAATGTTAATAATAAAAGCAAACATAATTTACAAAGTGCTTTAAGATTTGCATAGGACACATTACTGACTGTATGATCCTGGTTGTATGATCTTCGGTAAGTCTTTGTCTACTTCATCTTCCTCATCTGAAACTAGGGATAATAATTACATCTACCTTTCAGAATTATGAGGATAAAAATAAGATAATATTTGCAAACCACTTTATAAATTTCAAAACCATTATGTTACTATTATAGAAATGATGTAAAAATAGGATAATTATATTTTATAACAATAATTTATGAGTTATAATATATCACTATAATTAATCATTCATAATATACTTATTAATCAATTTTACAATTATTATAAATTATATATCATATTTGTGTTTATTATAAATTGTCTATAATTATATAATTTAAAATTAATACATTGATTAATATGCATTAATATGATAAAATAAAATATAAATAATATAAACATTTACTGCTGCCACCTTGTGAACATAGACTAAACTACAGACATGTTCACTTCATTTAATATCACAAAGGTCTTCCCTTATTTTTCTGAAACCATCCCCTTCATCATTTCTTATAGTATATATAGTACAGTAGAATTCCATCATAATCATATGCCTCAACTTATTTGACCATTCCTCAATTGATGGGCATCTCCTCAATTTCTTGTTCTTTACCAATGCAAAAGAGTTGCCATAAATATTTTTGTACCTATAAGTTCTTTTTCTTTTTCTCTGATCTCTTTGAATGGTAGTATTCCCAAGTCAAAGGCTATGAAGTTCTATAGCCCTATAGGCATTATTTCAAATTGTTCTCTGGGATGTTTGGAATAGTACATAACTTCACCAATAGTTCTTAAGTGTCTCTATTTTTCTTTATTCCTTCTAACATTTGTCACTTGTTATAGGTGTGAAGTGCTATTTCAGACTTGTTTTAATTTGCATTTTTCCAATCAATAGTAATTTAGAGTATTTTTTTTTTCATATGACATAGATAACTTGGAGATTCTCTTCTAAAAACTGCCTATTCAAATCCCTTGACAATTGATCAATTGGGGAATGAGTCTTATTTTTATAAATGTGACTGGTTCCTATACATTTAAGAAGAGGCCTTCATCAGAAAAATTTTCTGTAAATTTTTTTTGATGTTACTTCATTTTCTATGTTTCTTTTAATGAAAATATAGTTTCTCTGATTATCTTTTTTAACTGGGTCTATTTTTGCTTTTGCTTTATATAGATCACAACTGCTACTCTTGTTTTTTTTTTTTTTTTATTTTAGCTGAAATATAGTAGATTTTGTTCCATCTCCTTATTTTAACTTTGTTATCTTTTTTTGTTTCAAGTGTATCTCTTGCAAACAACATATTGTTGGATTCTGGTCTCTAATCCATTCTGCTATCCACTTTCATTTTATAGGTGTGTCCATCCCATTCACATCCATGATTATAAATTGTGTATTTCTCTTGATTCTATTTTCTTCTTTTTATCCATATTTCTCTTGTTCTATCTTTCCTCACAACTCTGTTTTTGTCCAGAGTCTACCGTAATCTACCTTCCTTTTCTTTTATTTCCTTAATCTCCTATTTCTTTGGTGGGTAAGGTATAATTCTACACCTGAGTGTGTATGTGTATGTGTATTTTTTTCATCTTTGAACCAATTCTGATGAATATGAGGTTCAAGCATTGCTCTCCTCAACCCATTTCCCCTTCATTGTAAAAACACTTTCTTATGTGCCTCTTTTATGTGAGGTAATTTTCCCCATTCTACCTATCCCTTTTCCTATTGTTTCCCTCTTTCTCACCTCTTCACTTTTTTGAGATCATCCTAATATAATTGATTCACCCTCATATCCTCTGTTTATGTATTATATAATATATTATTATATATTATATATATTATTATTATATATTATATAATATATTTCATTATTAAATGATAAAAAATTCTTAGGAGTTACATGTGTCATTTTTTTCATATAGAAATGAAAACAATTTAACCTTATTGAGTCTCTTGTGTTTTATCACTCATGTTTACCTTTTTTGTGTTTTTCTTGAGTCTTGCATTTAAATGTTAAGTTTCCTATTTAACTCTGGTCTTTAAATTTGAAAGTCCTCTATTTCATTAATTATCCATATTTCTCCTAAAGAATCATATTCAATTTTGTATGCTTGGTTATATAATTCTATTTTCCTTGCCTTTTGGAATGTCATTTTCAAGCCTTCCACACCTTGAACATGAGGCTGCTAAATTTTGTGTTATGCTCATATTGGTTTCACAATATTTGAATTGTTTCTTTCTGGCTCTCTGCAATATTTTCTCTTTGATCTGGGAATCTCTAGAATTTGGCTATAATATTCCTTGGAGTTTTCATTTTAGGATCTCTTTTAGGAAGCAGTTTGAGGATTCTTCCAATTTTCATTTATTCTCTGGATCCAGCACATCGGAACAGTTTTCCTTTATAATTCATTGAAATATGATGTCTAGGCTCTTTTCTTCAACATGGCTTTCAGGTAATCTACGAATCTATAAATTATCATCATTCAATCTATTTTCCAGGTCAGTTGGCCAGATTGGACCAATCCTCCCAAAAAAGGATGCCCTGTGAAGAACTACATAGCAATTGAATGGGATCAGCTTTGTGGAAAGATGGTCCAAGATGAGAAGGCCTAGAGAAATTTAAGGATATTATTTTCTGGTTTGAACTTCAGTTCAGAGGAGGACAAATTGTAAATTTCATAAATAGCATGATCCTGAAGCCCCAGCTTCTCCCAGAGAAAGATGAAAGTTGAATTTGCAAATTATGGCACTGGATTGTCTAGATATAAAATTTTCTTGATTTATTCTGCTCTTTGGAGTCTCCATAGATACCAAGTAGACTCAGATTACAAAGTTATCTAAGGAATTATTTTTTTTCTAATAGGTGAGCCAGAAGATGGAGGCATTGCATGCAACTCTGTCAAACAAAACCTCTCTATAGAGGCTAGAGCAGTGACCAGTGGGGCAGTATCTAGTGGACCATGAAAATAAGACTAACTAAATGAAAATAAGTAGGAGCAGCAGCAAGACATGAATGACCCAGTATAATTGCAAAATCAGATGCATGGCTATCCCTTCTTGCATGTACTTTGGCCACAGTTCTTAGGGTTAAGTCCTGACCAAGTTCTTAGGCTTAAGTTCTAGCCCAGGTCTGCTGTACCTTAAATGAAGAAATGGATGTAAAACACTTTGCAAAACTTTAAAGCTCCTCCTCCTCCTCCTCCTCCTCCTCCTCCTCCTCCTCCTCCTCCTCCTCCTCCTCCTCCTCCTCCTCCTCCTCCTCCTCTTCCTCCTCCTCCTCCTCCTCCTCCTCCTCCTCCTCCTCCTCCTCCTCTTCTTCTTCTTCTTCTTCTTCTTCTTCTTCTTCTTCTTCTTCTTCTTCTTCTTCTTCTTCTTCTTCTTCTTCTTCTTCTTCTTCTTCTTCTTCTTCTTCTTCTTCTTCTTCTTCTTCTTCTTCCTCTTCTTCTTCCTCTCCTTCTTCTTCTTCCTCTCCTCCTCCTTCTCCTCCTCCTCCTCCTCCTCCTCCTCCTCCTCCTCCTCCTCCTCCTCCTCCTCCTCCTCCTCCTCCTCCTCCTCTTCCTCCTCCTCCTCCTCCTCCTCCTCCTCCTCCTCTTCCTCTTCTTCTTCTTCTTCTTCTTCTTCTTCTTCTTCTTCTTCTTCTTCTTCTTCTTCTTCTTCTTCTTCTTCTTCTTCTTCTTCTTCTTCTTCTTCTTCTTCTTCTTCTTCTTCTTCTTCTTCTTCCTCTCCTTCTTCTTCTTCCTCTCCTTCTCCTCCTCCTCCTCCTTCTTCTTCTTCATCTTCCTCCTCCTCCTCCTCTTCTTTCTCCTCTTTCTCCTTCTCCTCTTCTTTCTCTTCTTCCTTCTTTTCTTTCTTCTCTTCATTATTAGACCTCCAGTCTGATGATGACTTAATTCCCAGAGCTTTCTACTGATGACCCTTAAGTAATATTTATAGAGCAATACAAGGTTATACTGATGAATTATTAACAACTGGAATCTTTAGGGAAAAACATATATGTATGTGTTTGGGTATATATGTAAGTTTAAAGTTTACTCTGAGTTTATGAAGAGAATGCTGTGTTGCTACTTGAGCACTGGAGTTGGAGTCAGGATGAATTTATCCCTGGATATGCCACTTAACCTTTCTCTCAACCTTGGTTTCTTTATCCATAAAATGGGGA